>NC_051863.1:157945121-158220121 GCF_015732765.1 Culex quinquefasciatus | reverse complement strand
GTATTTTTGTATTTTTGTATTTTTGTATTTTTGTATTTTTGTATTTTTGTATTTTTGTATTTTTGTATTTTTGTATTTTGTATTTTTGTATTTTTGTATTTTTGTATTTTTGTATTTTTGTATTTTTGTATTTTGTATTTTTGTATTTTTGTATTTTTGTATTTTTGTATTTTGTATTTTGTATTTTTGTATTTTGTATTTTGTATTTTTGTATTTTTGTATTTTTGTATTTTTGTATTTTTGTATTTTTGTATTTTTGTATTTTGTATTTTTGTATTTTTGTATTTTTGTATTTTGTATTTTTGTATTTTTGTATTTTTGTATTTTTGTATTTTGTATTTTTGTATTTTTGTATTTTTGTATTTTTGTATTTTTGTATTTTTGTATTTTTGTATTTTTGTATTTTTGTATTTTTGTATTTTTGTATTTTTGTATTTTTGTATTTTTGTATTTTTGTATTTTTGTATTTTTGTATTTTTGTATTTTGTATTTTTGTATTTTTGTATTTTTGTATTTTTGTATTTTTGTATTTTTGTATTTTTGTATTTTTGTATTTTTGTATTTTGTATTTTTGTATTTTTGTATTTTGTATTTTTGTATTTTTGTATTTTGTATTTTTGTATTTTTGTATTTTTGTATTTTTGTATTTTTGTATTTTTGTATTTTTGTATTTTTGTATTTTTGTATTTTTGTATTTTTGTATTTTTGTATTTTTGTATTTTTGTATTTTTGTATTTTTGTATTTTTGTATTTTTGTATTTTTGTATTTTGTATTTTGTATTTTGTATTTTGTATTTTTGTATTTTGTATTTTTGTATTTTTGTATTTTTGTATTTTTGTATTTTGTATTTTTGTATTTTGTATTTTTGTATTTTTGTATTTTTGTATTTTGTATTTTGTATTTTGTATTTTTGTATTTTGTATTTTTGTATTTTTGTATTTTTGTATTTTTGTATTTTTGTATTTTTGTATTTTTGTATTTTTGTATTTTATTATTTTTGTATTTTTGTATTTTTGTATTTTTGTATTTTTGTATTTTTGTATTTTTGTATTTTTGTATTTTTGTATTTTTGTATTTTTGTATTTTTGTATTTTTGTATTTTTGTATTTTTATTTCTTTCTCCAAAGGTGCAAACTTCCATACTCACGGTTCTAATCAATCAAAGGGTGGGAGGGGCAGGTGCTCGTAGTGTCCCTCCCTCAGATGTAGCGGAAGCGATAGTGCAAAAGCACACACGACACGTGTGAGATGATAAATTAATTAAAACACACCACACTCCGTCAAGACTGGTTAGGCTGAGCTCAGCAGGAGCAAAAAATATAAGAGAGGAAAAATCCGCAAGAGTGACTCTATTTAAGGTGCGTGTCAGCGGATTGTAAAAAAAGAGGTTGTAGTTGAAGTCTCTGTTACGAACGTTGGCACAGGGAACACTTTTTTTTATGGACCCTCGAGGTGGTCATTAGCCCCCGGGCAGGCAAAATGCTGACTTCTTGACCAGAAAGAGGGGAAAGGGGGACATTACTTTTAGTGCTGGCAATAATCCTAATAATGAGCTCCCAGAAAGCTTTGATAAATTGGCTGTTGATTAATGAGGAAAAACGCGCGAGATGTTTTTTTTTTTTTTTTGTGGGAGCACTGCGGGTAAACATTGATTTCATGTTTGAAGTGGTTCATGAATATGGAGCGTGCAATTTGTTGGTTAATTTGTCCCGTTGGAGGGTGGTGGAGGGCACTTTTACTGCGTTGAGTTTAATGTCTGGTGAATTACAAATGAGAGGCTTTAGTTGTTGGAATTTACGATAATGGACGTATTTTTACAGTAAAATATCAACATAAAACTTACGTAGAAATTACTTTTCTACGTTAGTATATAAAGACTAGTTCTGAGCCGTCTAACCCAACTCCTAAAATCAATCACCAAGTTCATGCATCAATCGCGCAATACCTGCAAGTGACACATTGTCACTGCGGTTCCATTATGACCTGGCTGCCAAAACCATATGTTCGTTCCACGTGTCCAACCAGCGCGTGATGGTGTGAAACGATTCGAGTGACACTTAATCAAGTTGTCCTGCCACCAGCTCCAAGAACTCCCCTACCGGTTAATTCTATAATACAAAAAAAAAACAACAGTTTGCGGCTGATGCAGTTGGAGCAGCAAAAAATTAAAATCAACTGAAACGATTACAAATCACGCTCAAGTCGGAAGAACTCCGGCGACCAGTCAACGAAACATGCACTTTTCGTCGCCGTCGTGCTAACTTGTCACTCCCTGAAAATTGATGTATGTGCGACAACTGGCCAAAGGGATTTCAGGTCAGAACGCGTTTGACGCACGTACAAGTTAGACTACCGTAAACATTTGTAATTATAACTCGGGACAATGCCCCGAATTGGCAGCCAAACAAAACGTGTTTGTTATTGTTTACATTGCGTGCTCTCGTTTTTGTTTATTCAAGGTCAAACATTAAAACGCTTTTTTCTCGGAACATCGAAATGCGACAAGATAGCACGACGACGTCTAGTTGTTTACCTGTGAAAGGCATTGCGCCTTTCACAGGTAAACACTGTCAAATTCTTACCAAATTGCTTTTTCCCATACATTTTGAACATTTTCTCGTACAAACTTCAAGAGCACGGAGGTGAGAGCCCGGATTCAAGCATAATCTTTTAAGTGGTAATGATCAAAATTAAATAATTACTTAGGAAAAACACATCTCGTTGCCAACTACTCACGATTAAAGCTGGTTCTAGCATGACGCCACCCTCACCCACCGAAAACGCACGTTCTCCTCATACCTGGAAGGGGAGAGAAGGGTGTGCGAAAGCGCACACACAGTCTCACATAATTGAAATGCATCAACACCACCGGCAGAATGGCGCGTAAATGGCAAAAATGCACCTCTCTCAAGTGACTGTGACTTTGGGTAGTGGTGGGGGGTGGTGTGGGTGAGGGAAAGCAAGGTGTCTTGTTGAGTCTTTCCACGCTGAACGACGCCTCCCACTTGGTCACGTTCCGTGGTGGCGGGTGTCTGATGGTGGTACGTTTTTTTCGTCGTTTCCTGGAGGTGAGTGCAAGATGAAAGAATTTGTTTACTTGAGCGAAAAAAAATCACTTTAAAGAACGAGTTTAAGCTGCCAGTAAATTCTTTTTTCCAAAATTGCAATATATTTTGAATTTTTTTAATTACACAGCTTTTTCATATAATATTTGATATTTATTTTTTATACTATCAGGCTTTTAAAAAAAAATTGTAGTTCTAAAATAATTAAATATAAAAAAAGTTGAATCACCCTGCCATTGCACCACCGGAGGCGGAAAATCTGCCACGGGCTTTTCTTCCACGTTTGACCCCAGAACTCAAAAATGGCTGAATGAAATGCTTTGAAATCATCGGGTCTCCTAAATTGATCAATTTTGAACATGTAGAAATGTTACAAGTAGAGATTTGAGCATTCTTTCTATTTGAAACCTGTTGTTGAATTTGGTAAAATTGCGCTATTTTTTGGTTGAAATTGGAGTAGAATGTAGGTGTCTACAAATCGGTTCATTTTTTCTTAGGCATGCATAGGCTTGTTAGAATCGTCAAAATCTTACGGAGGTACAGACGAAATAAAAATGTTGATTCATTCAACCGCGTAGCAGTAAAAGCTGTTCAAACGAAGGAAGATTTCATTTTTTCATACATTGATTCCACCATTTGAGAACCACTGTTTGTTGTTGATTTTCCCCTCTGTCAACGGGCGGCGTCGCGGCGCAGCCATAGTTACCATGAAAGCAAGTTTGTTATTCATTTGTTTACAATCAAAGGTTTGCTTTCAGAATGTTTCGAGTAATTTTAGGGATGTTCCGGATTATGGACCGCGTCGTACAGAAAGAAGACTTTTATATCGGAGGTCCCAACGCCGAGGGATTGTGGGACTCCAGTGTAAATTCAAGGAAAATGTTTGTAAGCTTCTACAGCTCGGTGGTGTTGATTTTCCTGAATGGTCGTTCCGTTCTGGAACTGGAACCAGTTGTTGTACGCGTTCAGATCGCCGCAGGTGGCAGTGGAACGATCCTCGAAAGATATTCTGCAGTGATAAGCAGGTCGCACAGTATTGTTCAAGACTCTGCGTGAGTGACCACTATACGTGACAAATGTTCTTTGTTTTTCCAGTTCAGGTGCGGCGAGAAAAAACATGGCGAGATTCCCTACGAGGCCGATTTAGGGACTTCCGTTGATGGGCTCCTTTGACCCAAGGCTTTAGCAGTCCCCTATGGATGACCGACTGCGGCAAGTGCAAAAAAAAAAATAATTAGAAAGTGTCCACTTGTCACGTAGTATGGCCAGCAACAATTGACAAAACCGAGCGCGTCCTGATACCACGTTCTTGTTAGGAGTGCCGTTTGAGATAGGGCTGCGTGACACGTAATAGCGGACAAGTAACCTCGTGTGCCCCACGAATGAGCACTTGGGCGTGCGACGTTCAGTTTGGATGTTCGGCGATGGCATATCCAATATCGGGTTTGTCTTGACCTGTCTTGACCAAAGCGAAGAATTTGACCGCTATGGTTTTGTAAATTCTGTCAGGACTGTGGAGTCCCAGTCGGAGGACAAGGATCAGTCCAGAACAACCGACCATCATGGTTTATGATAGTGGACATGAAAACTGTAATTTTGATAGAATTTGGAGTGGACGAGTGACCGATGCACTCAGCGATGTTCCGATGCGTACTGGGAATTTTGAATCGAGCCCCGACTCCATTCAGGCTCGATCTCGAGCCAGATCGACTCGAGACTCGAACCAAAATTCTCGGCCTACGAGAATATAAAGAACACGGTTTGGTAGTAAAGAGGTATTGTGAACGGATGGAAGGGATAAATCCCGAGATGGCCGAGAATAAAATCCATGCATTGTGTACTTGAATTCAAAACAAATAAAAAAGTATGAACTCTCAAATTTAAATTAAAAACGTAACTTAATCCTTCCTTAGGTTGTTGGTGCCCTCCTCATATGGGTGCTATCCAAAATAGACACAAAAGGGCGGTGTTTTTCAGTGTTTTATTAATTTGACTCATTATTCATACCTCATTTATGTCTTACAACTTATGAAAGGGTAGTCAGATCTCCAATCCAATTCATGCTCGTTGAAAAGGTCTTTTGATTACCTACACCCAAAGGAAAAATATATCTCAAAATCTGCAACATTGGATTTGCTCCAGAATATGTCATATTTTATAACATTTTTTGTAGCAAGCCCATAGATCATTTTTGCCCGTGTGTAAACACGTCAGCGATCTGCAGTTCTCACCAACACATAGAATGCTGGCGCGTCCCCGAGCAACAATCTAGAGAGAACATTATGTTCGCGCTCTGTCCCTCACCATTCATCAAGCGTCCATGGCGCGGTGATAGCGTGTCGGATCAGCAACCTAGAAGTTGATGGTTCAATCCTCGTTCTGTTAAGGTTTTTTTTTTTTCTGCAATACAATCAATCTGCCGTCGGTAATGTCGATAATTGTCGGTAACGGGCAAAAATGTCATACCCCTATATCGCAAAAAATGCATGAGGACAGTTTTCATGCAGATTCTGATATACTTTCATGCTGCCATGCATCAAAATCATGCGACCGCCGGTTGGGTGTAGCATAACATTTGAATTACTTAACTAAACTACATAATTTTTAATAGCGATTGGGACCCCAAGACAGATCGAATGAGGCCAAAACGGACAAAATCGGTTAAGCCAGTCTCGAGATAATCGAGTGGCAATTTTTTTATCAACATCGCACCACACTCACAGACGATTGCTCAGAATTTGATTCTGAGTCGATAGGTATACAAGAGGGTCTAGGAGGTCTAATTGAGAAGTTAATTTTTCGAGTGATTTTATAGCCTTTCCTCCGTAAGGTGAGGAAAGCAAAAATCTAGGGCTAAGGGGTCGGACTTGTTGCTAAAATCTTGGGCTTTTCAAGCCAATAAAAAAATGAGCCACAGCTTAAATTAACCTTAACATATATTTTTTTAACCTATTCTAAGGCATTCTTCAAATTTTTATGGTAATTTTTCCTTCAAATTCTGAAATAGTAGTTTATGCAACAAGTTGCGAAAAGAGGATTTTTTCAGCACGAGTCGTACATTTATTCAACGAGGTTCACCGAGTTGGATAAATACGACGAGTGATGAAAAAATCAAGTTTTGCAACGAGTTCCATACAACGTTTTTTGCAATTCCGAAAACACCCTTTGAACAGAATTATAGGATAAATGTCCATGTATTGAGTCAATGAATCGTTTAATTCAAAAAATGTTGAAAAGTATAACTTTTCGAAACAAGTGCTGAAAAGTTCAACTTTTCAACTTTTCCATTTCAGTGCTGAAAAGTTGAACTTTTCAGCATTTATTTTGAAAGGGTTACTATTCGATTCTGTTATTTTTGGTACAGAAAAGTAGGCTGTTTTGCCGTTCAAGAATGACAGTAAAAGTAAGTAGTTTCACGACGGAATTGCAAAAAAAGCTTTTTTTGTCATATCAGTCTATCAAACATGATTTTTGCACGGTTATTGTGCGTTAAAATAATATTATCAAACCATTTCTGAATCTGGTATACATTGTAAACATTGATTTGATTTAATTTGATGTGATAACCAACAGGGCCACAAGGATGACCTGTGTAGCGGTTGCCTAGAATTACAGTGGCTCAGACTTAAAGGGAGCATCTTCAAATTACTGCCGTATGAAGGGCCAAAAGAGGTGGTTGGACGCGAACAAGCAAAATCACTCACGGTGTCCTCAGGGGGAGAGAATCTCCTTCCGACAGTAACCTCCAATAACTCCGAAAAAAGTTTGACAAAGCTGAAAAACAGGGCTCGCACCCTGTTGGGGGCCTAAAAAGGCGCGGCAGACAGCTGGAAACTGACAGAGGTCAATAGATGTAGTAATTGGACAATCCTTAAGAATTGATCAATTAATAAACTATTTTCCCCTTGCGACGTAGTTCTGGTCTTCCACTATCCACGTCCAGTCTCCGCCATTACAGCATACTGTCCACTGCCCTGATGCTCCCTACCCAATCCCCGGCTTTGGTTCTAACTACCGATAAAAAGGAAAATCAAAGATGAGAAAAGGTCAATGCGGATGGAGAGCAAATCGAGCTCAGTATCCCCTCACAAAGACTGGTGGGTAATTCTCCGCCAACTCACACAGCAGTTTCCCCGACCCCTCTTCGATTTGCGTGAAACTTTGTCCTAAGGGGTAACTTTTGTCCCTGATCACGAATCCGAGGGCCGTTTTTTGATATCTCGTGACGGAGGGGCGGTACGACCCCTTCCATTTTTGAACATGCGAAAAAAGAGGTGTTTTTCAATAATTTGTAGCCTGAAACCGAGGGGTGAGACACATGCTCTAATCAATTATAATATTCGGCTAATTGATTAGAAATTATTTGTTAGTTGATTAAGGTTACGCTAATCAATTAGAGTATTCCCACCGTATTATTTTATCTTGGCCTGTCGAACAAACGTCAGAAAACAGAAACCGCCAAAACCACCAAAACAAACGAGGCTGTTTTACAAAGGAATCTAACACAAAAATATTTTAAGCACAATTTTGTCTCGGATTCTGGAATCGACTCAGCTATCGGTTAATTCGGTGACGGCCGAGGTGACGGCTGGAAATAGGAAGATTACCTCGAAGATTACCACTATTGTCCAAATAATCTTCACGGGTAGAGACAACGGACGCGCAGCATAGGTCACTTTTCGAAACCGGACGGATTCAATTGTAAGATCCCAGGACAATGGCCATCATGGCGCTGGGATGCGGTTGTGGCCGTACGCGATTGCGACGTCCTCGTGCACCATGTAGTGCTGGTGGGCACTTCCAGCTGGTCCGGTTTGGAAGCGTTTTGTGCAGTCGGAAGCAGACGGTTCAACATTTTTTCCAGTACGTCGGCCCTTTCGTCGCTTTGGCCACAGAAACGGTTTCCTTAAAATAGGCAAGTGCCGGTTCCGGCAATGGTGTATGTAAATATCGAAGCTTAGGTGACTCCGAGCTGGTTGATCCAGATGACGGCGGAGGTCTCCTTCTTCGGTGACCGGATGTGCTTCCAACTAACCCATTTCACGTTCCAGAAGCGCTACGGAATAGGCTGCTTCTCGATTTTAATGTACCGAAACGAAAAACGGCGAGTTTTGTACACACAGGGAACCGTTGAGAGTTAACCTAAATCACAGGGACTTGCCTAGATGGCTTATTTCTTCCTACTAACTTCCTAGGCTGTTCTCGTCCCAAATCAACGACAAGGAAGCAACTTGCCATCGAGAACCACGACAAGGGGCCGCCCAGAGAGAGAGGCACACAACAGAACTTTTATTTTATCCACATTCAACATTAACATTCAATTACATGTCATGAAATATACGTTTTTCATTGTGGCTTATTAACTCGGCAGAGTGTGCCTCGGTCGAGGCCTCGATCTTGAGCCTTCTCAGTTCCCCTCAACAGCACCTCCTCCTGGCTCCTCTCTACCGAACTTCTCGATAGCCTCGCGGAATCCATCACCGGGCATGGGTTCCACGCCATCTTAATCGGCGGGCCGAGCGCGAGGCGGATCGTGTCTTTAAGCTGTTGCTTAGCTGCAAACCGGACGCCAACCGTGATCTCTTGCAACTTGACTGGTTAGGCTGACGTTTTTTTTGGTTGCCGGCAGCATTACCAGATCTGACGCGACCGTTGTCCGCGGATCATACACATCCACTACCACTGCGGGTGACCGAGTTGGACAGAAAACGGTCACAGGAACGGGATTGATGGCGAACTCATCCATTGGAGTTTCCAAGCTGGGCCGCAAGAGTGGCCTGAGGGTGGGAGCGCTTTAGAACGAATTTCGCTTTGTCAGTCTGTGGAAAGAACACCAAAATAAGTCTTTCGTTTCAGGGTCAAGAGTGCAACTTACGTAGGAATATCCAACAGACTGTTTATGGCTGTATTCGCCGGTAACCTCCGGCCAGGACGAGTGTACTTCCGGCTAAACGACGCAGCAGGACGCGGGAGCAGATGTTGCTGTGACTGAACCGATGCTTGCCAATCTGATATTTCTCTAAAATAATTATAAATATCAAAAGAGGTCAACAACAGTTCAATACTACCCAAAATCAAACACTCACATTTCGCAGATGAGGCACCGAGTGTTGTTGACCCAGCTTTTGCGTGCGTGCTCTCTGTAGCACATCCGGGGAAGTAGTGTCTTTCGGTGTTCCGGTTGCCTCTGCCATCAGCAGTTTACCATCGGCCAGCAAGACCTAAATTATGTTCGGAATTGTTGTTCAACTTGCTTTTAATCGTTGAAAGTCGAGAGATTTTGCTCACCTGATATGTTGGCTTCAGCAAAACGTCTTATATGTAAAGGGAAAATCAGCAAAGACTGCCTGTAGTCCCCACTCGGAAAATAATCTGGTAAATTTGAGTGTCTGGCGCTGGCGGACGTTTGTCGTGCAGTTCAGACACACTTGGTACACTTATCCTAGACAAGTTTTGCGTAACGCCAGATGAATCTGGCGAAAATCGGGCGAAAGTTCTGCCAACTGTCTGGCACAAAAATCAACCGGTTCAATCGGTTGAACCGTGCACGACCGGTTTGTGTCATATTCGCCAGAAATCATGGCAGAAATCTGGGGTAAATCTGGGGGAAATTCTGCCAGATGGCTGGCGCAAGCCCCCAGACGAACGCCAGAATTGTGCCCGCCATTTCCGACCGGGTCGCGGATCCTAGGCTGGCCAGAGCTGGCCCAGCACAAGGATCGATTCTGCGTATGGCAAGAGTTGCCGGAAACTTTTTCCTTTCCTTCGTCCAGAATCTGCTTCGCAGTCAGCTGGCCCTTCGCCGTTTGTGTCGGGGTGATTGTCCTCCTTCGGCGCGTAAGGAAGCGGTCGTTATCAGCGCTCAAGCCACAGCTCCGGGGGAAATAACGAAATAATCAGTGCGGTCCTAAATTTCCTCAAAATATTCTTTTGATCGTTGTTTATGCGGAAATTCCATCTGTCAAAATGACTTCTTTCGAGATACCAAGATCACGAGACGCGCGGTGGGAACAGTATGTCAAATAATCGCTAATCAATTAGCGAATCAACCAAAAATTACGTTAGTTGATTAGTGATACGATAATTGATTAGGTGTGTCTCACCCCTCGCCTGAAACGGTGTTGAGATAGAAATTTGATGTCAAAAGGACTTTTATGTAAAATTAGACGCCCGATTTGATGGCGTACTCAGAATTCCGAAAAAAACGTATTTTTCATCGGAAAAAACACTAAAAAAGATTAAAAAATTCTCCCATTTTTCGTTACTCGACTTTAAAAATTTTTGGAACATGTCATTTTATGGGAAATTTAACGTACTCTTTGAATCTACATTGACCCAGAAGGGTCATTTTTTCATTTAGAACAAAAGTTTTCATTTTAAAATTTCGTGTTTTTTCTAACTTTGCAGGGTTATTTTTTAGAGTGTAACTATATACTACAAAGTTGTAGAGCAGACTATAACAAAAATTTTGATATCTATATTCGCAAGTTCAAAAATGGAAGGGGTCGTACCGCCCCTCCGTCACGAGATATCAAAAAACGGACCTCGGATTCGTGATCAGGGGCAAAAGTTATCCCTAAGGACAAAGTTTCACGCAAATCGAAGAGGGGTCGGGGCAACTTTTCCCGATTTCGTGTGAGTTGGTAGAGAATTACCCTGGTAGTAAGTGTGAAAAAAACAATGAAAAATAAGAAGAAAGACAAGACGAAAAATGAAAAGATAGTGTGTCAATGCGGATGGATCGATGATCCCCTCACAAGGACATAAAAGAGATAGATATTAGGGAGCAAAAGGAGATGTTAGGGAGCAAAACAAGAACAGAAAATCAAGAATAAGAAATAGTTAATGCAGATGGAGAGCAAATTGGATTATCCAATCACAATGAGATCAATATAAAAAAATATCCAACAATTCATTTGCAATAATAGAAATATTGTCTTAAATGAAATGTTTGTATGTCAGTGTAAATGAATGAATCTTCTGAAATTCAAAATGGAAAGATCTCACCAAATCAGAAATCTTGGGCTTCAATCCATTTGATCGTCTCGTCACTTGTGTTCTGAATCTTCAACTGTTCAAAGTTTCCAATTCCATCTGCAGCTTCTGCAGCTCTTCTGGTTGTGCATGATCGACTGCGTGCACCACCCGTTAAATCGTCATTACTCAAAATTTCTTCTGATGCAATTGTTCACTGGAACAAAACCTACAAATTGCTTTTAGAAGATTGCAAAAATGTTGCTTCGTTCCAGAGAAATCGACGAATTATTAAAACGTAACGCATCGCGTAAAAAGAGGTTTCTCTGTAATTTTTCCTTCAAATTCTGAATAAAAGTTTTTTTTTGTCTTATCAGTCTATCAATCGTCTTATCTTGCATCAAACATGATTTTTGCACGGTTATTGTGCGTTAAAATAATATTATCAAACCATTTCTGAATCTGGTATACATTGTAAACATTGTCCTAAAAAAACAAAAAAAAAACTTTTTAATATTCGACACGAAAGAAACTTTAGAAAAATAATGCCAACTGACAAAATATTCTATTTGTTAAACCAACCACCGATTCTTAAGCAAAACCGTTGCAAATTGCTACTTCGAACCCGAGTTTCTCCGGTCCCAGCTGACGTTCGCCCACAGCTGGAGTAAAAAAGGCCCGCTCACACGGTTGCGGGATCAATTCTCTCCAGATATCATGATAGCATGAAATTACATTCATATTGCACCACCACCACCGCAACATAATTGCAACGTGGCAAGGAGACCACATTTCCTCCCATTCTCAGAGCAGAGAGAGAGAGGGGTTTGTTCTAATTACCACATGCCGGCTAATGGTACGGCCACGTTAAAGTTACCGTGTAACCAATTGTCAACTCCGTCGACTCAAAGTCAACGCCAACCGGACAAAACAAATCGAAACCGATCATTATCCCAGGGGCCCCTGATAATTGTATTGAGACCCTTTGAGGCAACTCCACGCGTTTCAGGATCGCCACGGGTTGTCCCAAGTTCAAAGACCTCTCTGGTGGAAGCCCACAAAAATCCTGAACCGGTGCAACAACCAGATGCACGAGGAAGCAGAGGAGGCCTCAAAATTCAATTTAGATCCTTTTGGGCTGTTCGTACGCGCGGCTGTCAATAGCCCAGAACGCACTGTAGGACCCCTTGGCTTGGCAAAGGTTGGTCCCTTTTACGAGCAGAGCTAATTCCGTTTTGTTTTTCTAGCACGGTATGCCGTTAACTTCCTCGTCGTCGTCGCTGCAAACACCGGTTTGTTTTGATCCCGTTCCTTTCCAGCCCATTTGGCATGCACCGTTGTGAGGGTTTGTTGGCTGTGCGGACTTCTTTTAGGTTATGGTTGTTCGAACTAGAACTTGTTGTGCAACTAAACAACACTTGGGCTCTTCCTTAAGCTTGATCCCGAAACCAGAAGTTCTCCCAAAATCCGAGATCTTCTAAACCAGTTCAGCAAGCCTCCCGTCCACCAATGTTATTCTAGTTGTTGTTATTTTCCCCAGTGCCTGTTGATGTTGATCTAACAGTTGTTCCTCCTGTTTTTGTTGTTGTTTCTGGCAGCAGCTAGCCAGCCAGCCAGCCTTCTCTCACACTCGGTGGGATCGAATTTCACGCAGTGTCATCTTCCGATGCTGCTGCTGCTGCTGTTCGTCGATAATGGTGAGAGTATCAGCTGGACGACAGCAACAAGCAAGCAAGCTGTACCGTAACATACACCGAAACCGAAAGGATCGATGCCTTCTATGCAGGGGTGTGAATTAGGTTGAACCGAGAGTCGACGGTGGCGTGTGTTGGTTTTGGTGAGAAATGAGCCAACTGCCTGATGGAATACTAGATTGATGAAATTATTTTTATGTTTTTACTCGCGGTACAAATTGAACACCAATCGCGACTGAATACTCGCTTTCCTGCTCCAAGCTGATTTAAATATAATATTTTGTGATTGGTTGTGTTTTAAATAGTGGCCCAGTTCGCAAAATTAAGTGGAAAATAGATTTTCCGGAAAATTGGGTACTAAAGCCTTATGTCAATTTTTATGTACAACGGTAAAAAACACGATTAAAAACCATTTCTGATCACTTTTTTTCATTTTAATGCAATTTTTTTTTTGACAAGACAACATTTTTTCGATGGATCAACTATGGTCCCCTTGGAACGAGCTGTCAAGTAGGAGCTTTTCTGTCAAGAAGGACTGCGAGGGTAATTTTTCAAAATTGATTTAAAAATCCATTTTAAACTCTTTGTGGTCGTACAAAGGGTCATTGTGCTCAGAAAAATAAACTTTATCGCTGTGAACAATAATATCAGCAATCCAAGCTTCATTTTAGGACCCAATTGTGAAGTGTTGGAGTTTTGGTGTCTTGAGAAGAGTTGTTGCAAATAAAAAGGGGCAACTTTTGGCTTGGTTGAAAATGAAGGTGGTTCACGATAAGGGTGATTTTGCAAAAAAAAATCATTGTGAAATCATCTAATAAACCCAAAATATGACCAAAAATCTTTTTTCGACACTTTGAAAGACATTTTTAAATGAAGATATCTTGAAAAATACCCTTTGGATTTTTAAGCGTTCATAGTACTAGAGGGCAACCTGGCACTTAAAGTTTCCCCTGGTATTTTTCGAGATATTTGAGTTTTTAACCTGCATCTTTTTTCCATAAAATTGCTGTAACTTTCGCTGTTCAGTCCAAATTGTTTTGTAAAAAATAAAAAAATATTATTTTTAAAGAGCTCCAAAACTGCCTGGAACATCACATTTCTCCAGAACTAATTTTTGAAAGTATGCTCAGATTCTGTCTCTAAATTTGGTCGTAGAAGGCATACGTTGCGAGATAAAATGTTGGTGTCTTCGACAAAGTTGCTTGGTTTGGCAAGCCCAAAACTTTTTTAGGTGACAAAAATATTCCGAAAAATATTTCTGAAAAGTTAGATTTTCTAAACCGTGAACCACCCTTATTTTCAACCAAACCAAAAGTTTCCCGTTTCTATATGCAACAACTCTTTTCAAGACACCAAAGTTCCAAAACTTCAGCATTTTTCGGAAAATCAATTTTCCACTTAATTTTGCGACCTGGACCACTATGCATTGAATCGAGCAGTTCTCTACGGAATCGGTCTGTTTTCTTTAATTTTAATTTTTGTGCTTTTTAATCCGGTTGAAACTTTTTTGGTGCCTTTGGTATGCCCAAAGAAGCCATTTTGCATCATTAGTTCGCTCATTTAATTTTCCATACAAATTTGACAGCTGTCCGTACAAAAATGATATGTGGAAATTCAAAAATCTGTATCTTTTGAAGGAATTGATCGATTTGGTGTCTTCGACAAAGCTGTAGGTATGGATATGGAGTAGGGTAGGGTAGTCATCAATGAGACACTTTTGGTTTTCAACTTTCAACGATTTTTCTAATTTTTTCATTAGCTTGTTTTAATGATCTTTTAGTTGCATTATCTTTCTTTTAATGTGTTCTAACATTGACCAATATATAAGATCGATCCGACATCTACAGCCAGAGTTATTCAACTGTCTCATTGTAGACGCACTTGGCAGGAACTATGAGACAGCTGGGGAACAATGAGACACTTTACGAAAATCAACATTTTTCTAGCAAAACATCATGTTTTTGTATTGTTCCATTGCAGGTGACTTGCCTTGAACATTTTAGAGCAATTTTACCAACATGAAATTTTTAATAACAAAAGTTACACTAAAAAGTATTGAAATTTTAAATAATCCATATATTAATACCAAATAACTTAGTATTTTTGGTTAAATCAAGTTTAAACTCTATAAATATGCCAAAAATCACTTTTAATTCATGTTTTGAAAGATTTCCATCGATATTGAAAAGTTTATTGAAGAAAAATCAAAGTGTCTCATTGTTCCCCATGGGCTGAAATGAGTGGGGAACAATGAGACAGCCCTGTATTCTGGTTATATTCTAAATTTTGGCCAAATCTAATGAAAGGACATTGTAGCCCAACTTAATCCCTATGGAACGTCGAAAGAAATTTGAAGAAATATAAGTTTTGGTGTAAATGGCAGTCTACGAGCGAAAAAGTATTTTTTGTCCATAATTTACTTTTACACCCCATAATCAAACATTTATGAATTACTTTTCAAGGGAGCAACCATAACCAAAGCCACTAATATGGCAGACGTGTATCCAGTAGACACACCTTTCCCCCAAATATGAGCCTGATTGGTTGAAACTACGACTTGTGAGAACCATTTTATCATTGTTCCCCGTGTCTCATTGATGACTACTCTACCCTACACTGAAAAAAAATATACACCGCAAAAAAAATGGTGATTTTCAATTTTACTTTTTGTCACTAAAACTTAATTTGCAAAAAACACCATTTTTATTTTTTTTTATTTTTTGATATGTTTTAGAGGACATCAAATGCCAATTATTCAGAAATTTTCAGAATGGGCAAAAAATATTTGATCGAGTTATGATTTTTTGAATCAACACAGATTTTTTCAAAAAATCGAAATATTGGTCGCAAATTTTTTTCAATTTCAGTTTTCGATGTAAAATCAAATTTGCAATCAAAATGTACAGAAGTGAAATTTTGATTTAGTGCACCGTTTTCAAGTTATAGCCATTTTAGGTAACTTTTTTGAAAATAGTCACAATTATTCATTTTTTAAAATAAGTGCCCATGTCTGCCCACCTTTGAAAACTTATTCTTGAAAAGCTGAGAAAATTCTCTATATTTTGCACTTTTGAACATTGTTGATACGACCCTGAGTTGCTGAGATATTACCATGCAAAGGTTTAAAAACAGAAAAATGTATGTTATCTTAGTCTCACAAAAACATCCCACCATTTTCTAATGTCGATATCTCAGCAACTAATGGTCCGATTCACAATGTTAAAATATGAAACATTCGTGAAATTTTCCGATCTTTTCGAAATCAATATTTTCAAAAATTAAAAATCAAGACTAACATTTCAAACGGGCTAAACATTCAATATTCCGCCATTTTGGAATGTTAGTCTTCATTTTTTTTTTTTTGAAAATATTGTATTCGAAAAGATCGGAAAGTTTCACGAACGTTTCATGTTTTAATATTGTAAAACGGATCATTATTTGCTTAGGTATCGACATTAGAAAATGGTGGGTTGTTTTTGTGAGACTTAGAAAACACCAATTTTCCTGTTTAAAAAAAAATGAAAAACTGTGACTATTTTCAAAAAAGTAACCTTAAAAATGGCTTTAATTTGAAAACGGTGCACTTTATTAAAAATTAACTTAAGTGCTTTTTGATTGCAAATTCGATTTTACTTCGAAAACTGAAGTTGAAAAATTTTTGCGACCAATATTTCGTTTTTTTGGAAAAAAAAATCTGTATTGATTCAAAAAATCATAACTCGGTCAATGATTTTTTGCCCATTCTGTAAATTTCTGAAAAGTTGGCATTTGATGTCCTCTGAAACATATCAAAAAATAAAAAAAATGTAAAAATGTGAAAATGTAAATACGAATCAAGTTTTAGTGACAAATGGAAATTTAAAATCAACATTTTTTTACCGTGTATCATTTTTTTCAGTGTAGTCTAAATCCATACCTACAACATTGCCGAAGACAGCAAATCGATCAAAAATTCTTCAAAAGATATCGATTTTTGAACTTTTACATATCATTTTGTATGGAACTCATCAACAATCTAAAGGTGGATTAATTAAGATCGCTATAAAACGTAAAATTTGCCTGAAATTTCATGTTTCTAGTATTTTTATTTGGAAAAGTTTTATTAAAAGCACATCTAATATTTTTTCAAATATTTGGAGCAAGTTCTTTAAATATATGTTATTGCACTTTTTTAGCAACCCTTGAATATTATTAGGCTGTTTTTGATTGACTTTTATTTTATTTATTATCTTGGATAAATGTTTTTCAATGCACAAAAAGTTATTTAGAATTGTTTAACAATAAATCAATACTATAACACAAGCTGGCCGTTTTTCATTCTCATTCCCCAACCATCAAAGTCCGTGGTTGTAAATAAGCACAATATTATCTATTTTTACTTCAAACTGTAGTTTCTAGAAAACTGATAAGGCCAATGCAAATACTTTTAAAACATTTCAGGTCGCGGTCAAGGGGTATAAATAAATTAAATAAAATTAAAAAAAAACAAACCAGAATATTTACATTTTATTAAAAAAGGTATATAAATTGCATTGTACAGCAGCACAGTCGGTTTACAATCATAGTTTTTCAAAAAATCAAAGTTTTAAAGAAAATATTCGTTTTGCGGAAAACAACTTTTAGCGACAATCAAAACTCACAAAAACTCAAAATATGTTTGATTTAATCAAAACATGTTTTAAATGATTAGTAACGCAGAGGAATGCACATCAAATTGTGTTTAGCTTATTTTACATAAAATTACATGGAAATTTGGAAGTTTCTGGAAAAAACTATTTTTTTGACCTCTGCTTTTTCGAACCATTTTTGAAAGGGAGAGGGAGGGTGACAAATAGTTTATTTACACAGAAATATTTACAAAAACCTTAAAAAATGAGCTTATTTTTTAATCTTAATTTATTGGTTATTGATATTTATTTGTATCAATTTATGTTCATCAAATTTAGTCGGGGTAAACACAATTTTGAAATATCTTGATTTTGCTTAATTAAGGAAAATTTCTTTTGTCAAATGATATAGCACAAATTTTTCCGCAAATAGCTCACATATAATGAATGAATTTATTATAATTCTATAAAGTTGTAATTTTGTGTTGCTATTCAATGTTTTGAACGTTTTTCGAATAATCTTTAAGACGAGATTTTTCCGTTGATTTGGCTTGTGTTAAACACTCGGAATATTTTCAAATTTTTACAGTAACGTTGTTTTACGGGATTTCCCGGGAACGCTATATTGGCGCGCTTTAACACTTTGGCAGCCAATACAGTGTTTTCTGAACAATTTCGTTGAAAATTTACTTAAATTGAAACCAGAGCCAGGTCTGTTGCTACCACATAAATTAAAATGTTATGAAAAATTGCTGGTCGGTATTATTTGGTTTCAAAATTTCAAATCAATACTTGTTTAGATTTTGAAACACGAGAGCGATGCGGACAAAAAAAAGATCAAAAAGATCTTTACCTTTGGTTTTTAAGGATTATTAGATATTTACACATTTTAATCCAGAAAATTTGAAAATTTTACCATATCAATATGTTGTGATGAAACTTTCCCAATGGCAGATCTTTAAACTTCACCCTATTTCATATACAGGTAAAAATGAATGTCAAACATGAAGCAGAAATGGGATGCAAAATTCATCACTTGCATCAGACCTTCAAGCACATTAGCGCATGCTGTTCGATCTGCACCGAGGCCACAAGGGTATCATTTATCCTGGAGCATAAAAAAATCAAGAATGACAGAGCAAAAGCCGTGTAGATCCTGATCTATGCATTTTGCATATAGGCATAAAGAATCGAGGTCCCGGGTTCGTTTTTTTGTGTGCCGTCACCGCCGCGAGCGAAGAAAGGGATCACGAGGCCATTAAAATATCTAATTATGTAAATATGCTAAGCGTGCACTCTCTCTTTCTAGCTCTATGCTGCTAGGCTATGCTGGGCTTCCCCTCCCGAGGGGCAGCAAAAAAGGTTCACATCAGTTTCGGTTGTTGATGAAACTTGCAGCCCACAGTTACTGGCAGTGATGCATCGTGTCTGTTTTGGCTGTAGGTTTTCTCTTTTTTTGTCGGGGGGTTCCTGCATTAGATAGGGAAAACTTGCTGCTTTTCCCCTCATTTTCAGATTTCGACAGCAAGGGTTGGTACGGAGTAGGTCGCCGGAATGGTCGCTATGAGGATTGAATTATGACGTCAAGGGTCATTAATGTACATTGCATTCTGCTGACGCCGCGTCGCGTTGTCCTGGTGATGCTTCCGAGGAAGGGATGGTTTATGGAGCAACAGATAGAAACTGCTGGACTTGTCTCATTTAGAGACTTTAATTTTGACTATTGAATAAGTTTTTCATTTGAAATTAGTTAGCAAGATGCGCCTTTTTGAATTTTTTTCTTTTTTTTTAGTAGACATTATTGATATTTGATCATCTAACGATCTTTCTCTCACATTACGTTATTGCATCAATTTCTCTCCCTCACAATTCCATACCAATATTGACCGATCAGCAACTCTAGACTGTTCAGTAGCAAAGCCCAAAATGCGCAACAAGGGGTCGTCGCCGGCGCAATCCAGCGGACCGTAATTAACAAAAAAATAAAACACATTTTAGGTGCGGCATAAATTACCTTCAACCAACACTCGATACCCTGCAGTAGCAGCCAACAGCGGCAGCAGGTTCCAGGGACCATATGAATCACGCAACGAAACGGGTCAACCAGCTGTTCCCGTCCAGTATTGTGCGTCCACATGGCAAAGGGACCCAAAGACCCATAAAGTGCAATTACCAGGGAGAGTGAGAGGGGTCGTCGGACACATCAACCGTCAGGACACTCGATATTTTCACTTTCATTTCTTCCGGGCTGATGAATTTTTCACTTTTTTTTTCGAGGATTCGGGGTGGTTCAGCTGGTTGACTTCCGTTTTGCTTGTGGGTTATTCTTTGTAAAGTCAGATTTGTTTGAAAGTTTTGAATTTTGAGGTATAGTGTCAAAACTTCTTTTTTACTTCAAGCTGACGGTTCATAAATTATGTTCAAGAGTTTATTTTATTTTATTTTTAATATAAATTTCATAATTGTTTTTAAGGATGGCAGTATTTTTTTTTTGTTATCATTACTAGAAGTACAAAAAAAAACAAAATTTAAAGTTTTCCAGAGAATCCTTCTTATGCATATTAACTGAATGTTTTTATTTTCCTTTTTCCCCGCGCAGAAAAGATCGGTCAACGTGAACGGCACGAGACCGCACATTCCACAAACTTATGCTTCATTTTCCTCTCCTTATTCTACTGTTTCAACTTCTTATGCTCCTTTTATGCTGCTCTCCTTCGGGGTGCGACGCGTGCTGCGAACATTACCGACCTCTCGCGGGGGACACGTGGTACCGGCAAAGCATAAAACATAATCCCTTGGTCGGAAGTGCTGCCGAAGCAAAGAGATTGCATTCATATTCAATGAGAAATGGGCTGTTTTGCATAATAAACGCATATAAACAAATGTTTGATTTTTTACGGTCAGTGGTCAAGCAAGTGCGTTTGGGAGGAAGGTTGGAAATGTTCGCGGGTTTGCTTCGAGGAAGGGGGCGATTATGCTGACCGAGCTACTTGGAATAGTATCCACGTGTCGGGCATTATCGCAATTGGATCTAAATGGTAATTTGTGATTCAACAGATATCTGGTATATCACATCCGCGTTGTGGGTTCATTTCAATGTTCCTTTCTTACGATTTTTTCAAAATAAATTAAATCTACATTTTTATGGTTTTGATTTGTTTCCTCAAAAAAAGTTTAAATACGCATAATAAAATATTGTAATAGTTGGCTTAAGCAAAAGTTAACAAATGGATCAAACAGAGCAACGGTCAAATTGTTCAATTTACACCCTTTAAAACTGATTTTTGTTGTTGTTTAATTGTATAATTTTTAAACTCCAAAAAAAATCGTCTCTTCCTTCAAAACTGAAATTTTGATACCAAATTCAACTCAAAACTTTAAAAATTAGTAATTTTAAAATGAAAGCCATTTTATGATATTCTAACCAAAATGAATCATTCTCTGATAACTCATACAGAAATTGCCCTTGTAGAACTTAGCATCAAAGGTTATTTTGGTCCCTGAACACGTTTCCGGCGTTCATTTTTTGATACCAATTGTTCGAGGTTTTCACCAATTCAAGTTTTCCTTGACTTCTAGCTGAAAACCGTGTCAAATGTCAAAATTTGGCATGATAATGACTCTTCCCGGGCAGACGGTAATAACAAAATTAATAATATTTCAATAAAAAATCCTGTTAAAATAACAAAAAGTGTTATTATTCTATCCTAAAGTTCAACTTCAAGAAAAAAAAATGATAACAATTTCTGATAAAATAACAAAATTTGGTATTGAAGTGATATTATATTGAAAATGTTTAATAACACGCTAAAAAGAGGAAATGAAACTCTCCTAATAACAAAATTTGTTATTCGTTCGGTATACTGACTTAGAAATAAAATTACCATAAATCGCACAAATGGAAAAGTTTCTAAGTGTCCATAACACAATCTGTTATTATTTTTTCTTTTGTTAAATATGTTTAGGTCTTTGGGATAATTTTGTCTAATTTCGTCGGGGTCATTATTTGGGCATGAAATGAGGTCCTTAAGCTGAAATTATTCTGAAAAGTTGAAATTTTGATAGTTGATTTTTTTAAATTATTTGATATACCCCCTAAGGGACTTTGCTAAAATTGGCTAGAACTATGGGATAATTTTGACCAATTTCGTCGGGGTCATTATTGTGGCCATGAAATGGGGTTCTTAAGCTAAAATTTTTCTCAAAAGTTGAAATTTTAAAAGTTGATTTTTTTAATTGTTTGATATACGCCCTAAAGGACTTTGTTTAAAATGGTTAGAACTATGGAATAACATTCATGTAATATCTTACATGTACAACTCAACCAAAAATAACTGATTATTCATGAAATATATTGACCGAGCCACGTAGCCCAGTGGCGGCCTTCAGGAACAGGGAAAGATTTACTTTCACTTTTACTAAATTTATCATAAAACATCGATTATTTTGTCAAAGTGGTCATGTGTATCATGACCATATGATTTTTTTACTTATCTATCAAGGAGCGTTCATTTATAACGTAACACACAAATTTGCCTGATAAATCTGGGAATGCCAGATTTTTGAAGTGTCATCCAGAATAAAGATTCATCTTTCTCAGTTTTGCCAGATTTTTCACTTCTGCCCATTTTGAACAACTTTTTGAATAAAATGATCTAATTTAATTGAAAATATTAAAAAATAAAATATGTTTTTCTTAGAGGGAATGTTTATGAAACATTTTTGAGGAAACCACCTAAATTCTACATTTTTTAAAATTAATTCATATCCTCCCTCCCCATCACCATTGAGAATGGTTAGATTTTCGTCTGCAAGATTTTTCCAGATTTGATATCGATACTTTGTCAGATTTTTCTAATTTTGCCTTGGAAACCCTGAATGTATTTGTCCCTTCTCGCTAGTCTAACAAATAGGAGCAATTCTCTCAGATTTCGGTCATTCGATTTTTTAAACAGACTGAAACTGGTGTATTCGGTTTACCCAAAGAAGCCATTTTGCATCATTAGTTTGTCTATAGGGGAGTTTGGGGTAATATGGACAGTGGGGGTAATTTGGACACCCTCTTAAAAAATCACCTTTTCTTCGGATATTTAAGTGGCAAGTCTAGTACTAGTAACGGCCCAGGAGTTGGTTTGGGAAATAAGGTTTTGCAGGGATTATATGGCAAAAAAGCGGACAATTTTTGTTTAAGAGCGTTGCTTGGACGATGTACGTATAAATATTGTGCATTTTATCACAGACAACAGACGTTTGGGCTCGATTCTTCCCTTGTGTAAATCATTGCTACAGATTTTTTAGTTGTGGCAATCCGTTTGTGGCGCTGCAGTCGCTTTGCCCTGACACATTGCCCGCTGTCAAAATATCGCTTTCCGCCTACACTCATTTTGTTGGTTTTCAACGTTTGTAATCGTTTGTTCTGGTTCTGGTGTTTGAGGATCGTTTGCACTAGAAATCCGGTGAAGGAATCTGACGCGCCGGGGAGAACATTCAAGATTCAGGCCTTTGGTATGGCGACGAGGGTTCGCCGGAAGTGAACATCTCAGACTGCGGCCAGATTCCAATCACATGTGGATACAGCCGCAGGTCATTTTAAACGACAAAATCCGGTCGTGGCGCCATTTTTGAGCGGGCTCATGTTCGCGGAATAAACACAATCTCATAAACAAATTATAAAATTGTCCTATAACCGGGACCACGCTGGCCACACGACAACCGGTCGTCGCGCCGGAGATCAGTGACCATTCGAACGTGAACTCGGCTGACGGCGCCGATGACATCCAGACTTTACCGTGTCAAACCTTGCTGTTTTTCCTTCGACAGATCCGGATTGTTTCGTTTCTGGTTCCGAATCTTTTATCCTCCAAGAAACGCTTGCCCATGCTCCCGATTTTCACCGGGTCTCCTCCTTCTTTTCGCTCACCTTTGTTGGTTTAAACAAAACCAACAAAGGTGAGCGAGGAAATGGGCATTCTTGGAGGATAAAAGATTCGGAACCAGAAACGAAACAATCCGGATCTGTCGAAGGAAAAACAGCAAGGTTTGACACGGTAAAGTCTGGATGTGTTTATAAACAATAAACACAACCAGCAAGAATTTGACAGCCTCAAGCGCGGCCTTGGTTGCTGTGTTTAAAAAAGCATCAGATTAGACTATTTTTTAAATATTGATAATTAAATGAAAAAAAAACTTCCATGTGCTCGTAAATCGTGTTAATTAATAATTAAAGTAGATTTACTATATCATAAAAACTTAATCTTTACCTTTTTATTTTTTTTTCGAAAAATTTAAATAAAATATTTTTTAAACATTTTTGGGTGATGCATTTTCAAACACACCTTCTCAGAAAACCATCATGGCTGCTTTAGAGAGTGGCAATAGGCTAACAGATGGCGCTAGTAGATTAGCAGGATGCGGCAGCCATGTTTTTACACACGATTTTCAAATTATTTTGTTCTAGCCGCTACGTCTGTTGTCTGTGATTTTATCCATTTTTATCATCAAAATTGTAATTTTTGATATAACATGCTATGGGGGTACACCATATTCTTGATTTACACAACGAAATGGGGGTGTTTGAATCGAGAATCGCTCAAAAAAAAATGTCCGTGACTTAAATTGAGAATATGACTTAAATTAAGAATCTTTGGGATTTCGTAATTTGTCGGACAATTTTCAAAATGTATCAATAGTATTTTGTTTAGTTATGTTATAAAAACATTTGGCATGGTTTTGGAAGACCTGGGATGTTCTAGTCCATCCGAAACATCCGGAAATTTTGTGCAACAGGCTACCAAAGAAACAAGTTGAAACTTCAAAATTTTGTCAACGGATCCTACCCAGACTGCTTCAGTGAGTGCGGTAGGCTACAGTGCATTGTTGTAACAACTTATTGGGATGATCTGGGTCATCCAAAGACTCACTGGAGTTAAGATCTGTGGGTCTACCGCCGTAACAAGCCAGAGGTCGACGGATTTTGACCCCGGAATATATCCGCATAGCTCCATTGAGTATGGTAGACTAATTTGCTGATATGTTGAGATGTTCTGGGTCATCCAAGGACTCTTCTGGAAATATGATAGACCACCAGATCTTAACTCCAAGGAGTCCTTGGATGACTCAAGTGAGCCCAACACATCAGCAAAGTAGTCTACCATACTCACTGAAGCTATGCGGATATGTTCCGGGGTCAAAATCCGTCGACCTCTGGCTTGTTACGGCGGTAGACCCACAGATTTTAACTCCAGGGAGTCCTTGGATGACCCAGATCATCCCAATAAGCTGTTACAACAATGTACTGTAGCCTGCAACACTCACTGAAGTAGTCTGGGTAGGATCCGTGGTCAAACATTTGAAGTTTCGACTTGATTCTTTGGCAAGCCTGTTGCACAAATTTTCCGGAAGTTTCGGATGGACTAGAACATCCCAGGTGTTCTAAAACCATGCTAAAATGTTTTTATTACATAACTAAATAAAATACAATTGATACATTCTGAAAATTGTCCGACAAATTACGAAATCCCAAAGATTCTTAATTTAAGTCATATTCTCAATTTAAGTCATAGACAATCTCATTTTAAGTCATGACTTAAAAAAAGTTGTGTAAATCGAGAATCGTTTAAAAAAAGGTGACTTAAAAAAAGAATATGGTGTAATTTTGACATGGCTTAATATTCAATGTTTGGCCCTTTTAAACTGTTAGACCTGTTTTAAAAATTTTCGAAAGGATCGAAAAATTTAACAAATGTTTCATGTATTAACATTGAAAATCGGACCATTACTTGCTGAGATATCGTCATCAGAAAATGGTGGGTTGTTTTGGTGAGATTTAGAAAACTTTGATTTTCGTGTTTCTTTTTCTTAAAGTGGCTCTATCTCAGCAACCCGAGGTCCAATCTTCAATGTCTCTTAGACAATTTTGTAGCAAATTTTTTGAACATTTCAAAAAAAATATTAGAAAAAAATGGTCACTCATGGTCACCATTTTTAAAAATTGAAAAACTGCAAATATTTAGCTAAAATCAAACTTTCGGTGGCTACGTCCTGAGAATCAAAATCAAAAAATCTGTAAAGTACTTTTCGATTGCAAATTCAATTTTGCATTAAAAAATTATGTCAAACTTGTTTATGCATGATACTTCATTTTTTTCCAAAATTCACTATTTTTTTCAAAAAATCATATCTTGGCAGCAGATTTTTTGACCATGTTTCTCTATTGCTCAAAAGTTGCGGATTTTTGTCCCCTAAAACATATCAAAAAATCTCGAAAATCAAAAAATACGCATTTTGGGAAATTGAGTTTTAGTGAAAAAAAAAGTTGATTAAAAATTTGCAATTTTTTTCCGTGTACCTATTTTTTTCTCAAAAGTCCTCAACAATACCTACAACTTTGCCGAAGCCACCAAATTGATCAGAAAATTCACTCAAAAGTTACAGCTGTTTGAATATTTACATACCATTTTTGTATGGACAGCTGCCAAAATTGTATGGAGACTTGTATAGGTGAACCAATGACGCAAATAGCTTATTTGGTCATAGGAAAATCCCCCACAAAGTTTGAGTCAAACAAAAAATACAAAAAATAAAAATGGTCGAAATTGGCCGATTTCGTAGAGAGTTGCTCAAATGATAAAAAGTAGTGTTTTTTGCAAATCAAGTTTTAGTGACAAAAAGTAAAATTAAAAATCATTATTTTTTTGCTACCGTGTATCACTTTTTTCAGTTTATTCCTTATCTATTCCTACAATTTTGCCAAAAACACCAAATCAATCAAAAAATTCCTTCAAAAGATACAGATTTTTGAATTTCCATACATCTTTTTTGTATGGATAGCTGCCAAATTTGAAAATTATATGGACAAACTAATGATGCAAATTGACTTCTTTGGGCATACCGAAGGCACCAAAAAAGTTTCAGTCTGATTAAAAATTAGAAAAAAAAATTTAATGACTGAAATCTGAAAAAATGGCTCTAAATTTATCGATTAAACATTTAAAAATAATAATTTCTAGAGCTTTTCGGAAAGTTTTTTGTCATAGAGGTCATGTGTAGCCTAACCATCTGATTTTCTACTCACTTATAAGGGAGCTTTCTTTTATTACGTAATACACAAATTTTGATTTTTGGACCCCCTAGCTCCCCCCTGTAACAAATTTTTTATACAAAAATTAAAATTTTGTATGAAGCGTAACAAGGCCTTCGGAATTTTGTCAAAATATTGAAAGCGACGCAAAAATTATATCTTTGAACGAAAAATCATGACAATGATGAAAGTCTTCACGTTAATTCCATACTGACAATCTGCTTCCTGATTTTTTTTAATTTGGAGAGAGGTGAAGACAAAACATGAAATGGAATATGATCGCTTAAACATGAAAATAATTACGAATTTCTGTCATATCCTAGAAATCAATAAATAAGAGATCTTTTTTTCAAAAAATAAATAAATAAGATTTAATTATGTTTCAAAATCAAGATAATGTTGACAATCAAGAAAAATGTGCTTCAATCTATCCATTTTAAATATACCGGTGTTGTCCTGACCAAAACCATCTCTTCTCAGTGTTGCTCGTACCGCTCAACACAATTCCAAAACCATCACGATGATTAATGATTGCAAAAGTGTCCCCAGTGCGTTAAAGGCAGACCACTTACATCGCCTCAACTCAACACTCTCAGTGTTGGTGAACTTTAGCACCAGCGTCACACAGGAGGAGAACGGAAGTCCTTACATGCCACGTGTGTTTGAGCGCACGAGACGACAAGCGAGATTCTGTTTATTAAAAATTATACATGATTAATAGTTGCGTTACTTTCGCGATCTACACGCTAAAGTTATATTGTTCTAAAATCGTTTTTTTTCTATGTTACAAACATTTTTGTACGTTAATTTAAGTCATGATTTTAAAAATTTGTAGCAATTTCAATATTCTTAGTTAGTAAAAACAAATTTAGAGTGTATCCAGTCCAAATTTCTAATTTTATGAAATGTTTACTTCCAATAATATCCTTTCAATCCCTTTTCCCGTTAACCCTCAAATGTTGCGCTCAAGTGTTTGTGCAACAAGAAATGTAATGGATCTTCGTTGATTGATGTCCTTCCAGGATAATTGTAGTCCTTCACAACGCTGCGTTTTCTATTCCGCTCCCCGCCGAAGGGTTACTTCAAATCTATTTATCTAAATTGTATCATGTCCTCCCCTCACTTGACGTTAGCCAGAACCAATATTTATGACGGTTTCTTCCTGACGCGACCACGCCCGCCACTTTTCGCACAAATTTGTTGCTCGGAACATTTTTCAAAACATCATGTGCGTGTGTGTGTGTGTGTGTGTGTGTGTGTGTGTGTGATTTATCATTTGACAGTTTCCTGCTGAGGCTTTGTGTGGCGTTGCATGAGTGACAACGACCCCGAGTGACGAGAGCTTGACACAAACATGCATGATGGAGCACACAAACACACACACGCGCGTACAGCCAGTCAACAACATTCAACAACAGCCACTTATCACGTCACTTTAATTGACACTGTGGGCACTTCTTTGCCTTTGTTTTGCGTAGCTGTTTGCAAAAAAGTGGAAGAGTGGCGAAGTTTGTACGATAAAATATTCGAATTTTGTATTTTTGGTTTAACAACTATTATAACCTATGAAATTGAATGTTTGGATCGTCAAAATACGTTACATTATTTACAACAAATTGCCAAGCAATCAAAGCATTTCAAATAAAAATAGTGAATTTGAATAAACATCATCATTACAAATGCTCGTCTAAAGCTTTGTAATACTTTTTTTGATGCGTTAAAAAAATAATAAATGAAAAATGTTTCAAAGAGCAAACTATATTAAAAAAACAATTCTTTTTCAAAATGCCAAAAATTGTAAATTGTTTTGAACAACAGAGCAGTTCTCTAGGATTTCGGTCATTCGATTTTTTTTTTTTTGTATTTTTTAATCCGACTGAAACTTTTTTGGTGCCTTCGGTATGCCTAAAGAAACCATTTTGCATCATTAGTTTGTCCATATAATTTTCCATACAAATTTGGCAGCTGTCCATACAAAAATGGTCTCGTGGCGCAGGGGTAGCGGCTTCGGCTGCCGATCCCGATGATGCTATGAGACGCGGGTTCGATTCCCGCCTTATCCACTGAGCTTCTATCGGATGGTGAAGTAAAACGTCGGTCCCGGTTTCTCCTGTCTCGTCAGAGGCGCTGGAGCAGAAATCCCACGTTAGAGGAAGGCCATGCCCCGGGGGGCGTAATGCCAATAGTTTCGTTTTTTTGTTTTTTCCATACAAAAATGATGTATGAAAATTCAAAAATCTGTATCTTTTGAAGGAATTTTTTGATCGATTTGGTGTCTTCGGCAAAGTTGTAGGTATGGATACGGACTACACTGGAAAAAATGATACACGGTAAAAAAAATTTGGTGATTTTTTTATTTAACTTTTTATCACTAAAATTTGATTTGCTAAAAAAAACACTTTTTTTATTTTTTTTTATTTTTTGATATGTGTTAGAGGACATAAAATGCCAACTTTTCAGAAATTTCCAGGTTGTGCAAAAAATCATTGACCGAGTTATGATTTTTTTAATCAATACTTATTTTTTCGAAAAATCGAAATATTGGTCGCAAACATTTTTCAACTTCATTTTTCGATGTAAAATTAAATTTGCAATCAAAAAGTACTTCAGTAAAATTTTGATAAAGTGCACCGTTTTCAAGTTAAATCCATTTTAAGGTGACTTTTTTGAAAATAGTCGCAGTTTTTCATTTTTTTAAATTATTGCACATGTTTGCCCACTCTTGAAAAATATATTTTTGAAAAGCTGAGAAAGTTTTCTATATTTTGCTTTTATGAACTTTGTTTATACGACCCTTAGTTGCTGAGATATTGCAATGCAAAGGTTTAAAAACAGGAAAATTGATGTTTTCTAAGTCTCACCCAAACAGCCCACCATATTTTAATGTCGATATCTCAGCAACTAATGGTCCAATTTTCAATGTTAATATATGAAACATTTGTGAAATTTTCAAATCTTTTCGAAAACTTTTTTTTTAATTTTCAAATCAAGACTAACATTTCAAAAAAGCCAAACATTCAATATTACAGCTGCGAAATTTGTATGGAAAATTATATGGACAAACTAATGATGCAAAATGGCTTCTTTGGGCATAACGAAGGCACCAACAAAGTTTCAGTCAGATTAAAAAATACAAAAATTAAAAGTGAAGAAAAAAGACCGATTTCGTAGAGAATTGCTCTGTTGGAAGACGCTAAAAAAACTTTCTTGTTCTATTTTCATTTATTTGCTGTATTTCATCAACCAAAGGTCCAATCTTCAATGTTTCTTAGGTAATTTTAATGAAAATTTTTGGAGCTTTTAGAAAACTAGGTATTTTACACAATTTAAAAAAAAAACAAAAACAAGAATATTTCAGTTGACATTAAACTTTAGATTGCATTTTGCATTTCATCAAAAAATCTGTATGACATTTTCAGATTACAAATTTGATTTTACACTGAAAACTGAAGTCCAATATTGAACACAAGTTTCCATTTTTTCCAAAAAATCATATCTCAGCGGCAATTCTCTGTCTATACTTCTCTGTGGCTTCAAAGTTGCGGGTTTTTGTCTTTTGAAATATATAGAAAAAATTAAACTAAAAAAATAGATTTTGTGAAAAAATATACTAAAATCACCCATTTTTGTGTACCTATTTATTTTTGAATAGCCCTGACGAATGCATACAACATTGCCGAAGACACTAAATCGATCAGAAATAGTATGGAGCTTTGTATGGATGGACCAATGACACAAAATGGCTTCTTTTCTCATAGGAGAGCAGTTCTCTACGAAATCGATCTTTTTTTTGAATTTAAATTTTTGTATTTTTTAAATCCGACTGAAACTTTTTTGGTGCCTTCGGTATGCCCAAAGAAGCCATTTTGCATCATTAGTTCGTCCATATAATTTTCCATGCAAATTTGGCAGCTGGCCATAAAAAAATTATGTATGAAAATTCAAAAATCTTTATCTTTTGAAGGAATTTTTGATCGATTTGGTGTCTTCAGCAAAGTTGTTGGTATGGATATGGACTACACTCAAAAAAAAATGATACACGGTAAAAAAAATTTTGGTGATTTTTTATTTAACTTTTTGTCACTAAAACTTCATTTGCAAAAAATACTATTTTTATTTTTTTTATTTTTTGATATGTTTTAGAGGACACCAAATGCCAACTTTTCAGAAATTTTCAGGTTGTGCAAAAAATATTTGAGCGAGTTATGATTTTGTGAATCAATACTGATATTTTCAAAAAATCGAAAAATTGGTCGCAAAAATTTTTCAACTTCATTTTTCGATGTAAAATCAAATTTGCAATCAAAAAGTACTTTAGTGAAATTTTGGTAAAGTGCACCGTTTTTCATGTTAAATCCATTTTTAGAAGGCTTTTTTGAAAATAGTCGCAGTTTTTCATTTTTTAAAATTAGTGCAAATGTTTGCCCACCTTTGAAAAAAATATTTTTTGAAGCTGAGAAAATTCTCTGTTTTTTTCTTTTTTGAACTTTGTTGATGCGACCCTTAGTTTCTGAGATATTGCCATGCAAGTGTCTAAAAACAGGAAAATTGATGTTTTCTAAGTCTCACTCAAACAACCCACCATTTTCTAATGGTTCGATTTTCAATGTTAAAATATTTTTTTCCCTGGAATTCCCGCTCGTCACCCTCTGGTGCAAACTATGCATGAATAACATGATTTTTTTTTTTAAATATTGAAAATTCACTCAACAAAATTTCAAAGCTTATATAAAAGTTATAAACAAAATTCGCAATCGAAAGGAGCAGTTCTCTAGGATTTCGGTCATTCGATTTTTTTTGTATTTTTTAATCCGACTGAAACTTTTTTGGTGCCTTCGGTATGCCCAAAGAAGCCATTTTGCATCATTAGTTTGTCCATATAATTTTCCATACAAATTCGGCAGCTGTCCATACAAAAATGATGTATGAAAATTCAAAAATCTGTATCTTTTGAAGGAATTTTTGATCGATTTGGTGTCTTCGGCAAAGTTGTAGGTATGGATACGGACTACACTGGAAAAAATAATACACGGTAAAAATTTGGTGATTTTTTATTTAACTTTTATCACTAAAACTTGATTTACAAAAAACACTATTTTTATTTTTTTATTTTTGATATGTTTTAGAAGGCATAAAATGCCAACTTTTCAGAAATTTCAGGTTGTGCAAAAATCACTGACCGAGTTATGAATTTTTAATCAATACTGTTTTTCAAAAATCGAAATTTTGTCGTAAAAATTTTCAACTTCATTTTTCGATGTAAAATCAAATTTGCAATCAAAAGTACTTTACTGAAATTTTGATAAAGTGCACCGTTTTCAAGTTATAGCCATATTTAAGTGACTTTTTGAAAATAGTCGCAGTTTTCATTTTTAAATTAGTGCACATGTTTGCCCAGTTTTGAAAAAATATTTTTGAAAAGCTGAGAAAATTCTCTATATTTTGCTTATTTGGACTTTGTTGATACGACCTTTAGTTGCTGAGATATTGCAATGCAAAGGTTTAAAAACAGGAAAATTGATGTTTTCTAAGTTTCACCCAAACAACCCACCATTTTCTATCGTCAATATCTCAGCAACTAATGGTCCGATTTTCAATGTTAATATATGAAACATTTGTGAAATTTTCCGATCTTCGAAAAAATATTTTTGGAATTTTCAAATCAAGACTAACATTTCACAAAGGCCAAACATTCAATATTACGCCCTTTTAAAATGTTTGTCTTGATTTGAAAATTCCAAAATATTTTTTCGAAAAGATCGGAAAATTTCACAATTGTTTCATATATTAACATTGAAAATCGGACCATTAGTTGCTGAGATATTGACGATAGAAAATGGTGGGTTGTTTGGGTGAAACTTAGAAAACATCAATTTTCCTGTTTTTAAACCTTTGCATTGCAATATCTCAGCAACTAAAGGTCGTATCAACATAGTCCGAATAAGCAAAATATAGAGAATTTTCTCAGCTTTTCAAAATATTTTTTCAAAACTGGGCAAACATGTGCACTAATTTAAAAATGAAAACTGCGACTATTTTCAAAAAGTCACTTAAATATGGCTATAACTTGAAAACGGTGCACTTTATCAAAATTTTAGTGAAGTACTTTTGATTGCAAATTTGATTTTACATCGAAAAATGAAGTTGAAAATTTTACGACCAAAATTTCGATTTTTGAAAAATCAGTATTGATTAAAAATTCATAACTCGGTCAGTGATTTTTGCACAACCTGGAAATTTCTGAAAAGTTGGCATTTTATGTCTTCTAAAACATATCAAAAATAAAAAAATTAAAAATAGTGTTTTTTGTAAATCAAGTTTTAGTGATAAAAGTTAAATAAAAATCACCAAATTTTTTTACCGTGTATTATTTTTTCCAGTGTAGTCCGTATCCATACCTACAACTTTGCCGAAGACACCAAATCGATCAAAAATTCCTTCAAAAGATACAGATTTTTGAATTTTCATACATCATTTTTGTATGGACAGCTGCCGAATTTGTATGGAAAATTATATGGACAAACTAATGATGCAAAATGGCTTCTTTGGGCATACCGAAGGCACCAAAAAAGTTTCAGCCGGATTAAAAAATACAAAAATTAAAATTGAAGAAAAAAGACCGATTTCGTAGAGAATTGCTCAAAGGCACTTTACTATATATTTATTGATAACATCCACTGTTTTATGCTATGGCTATTTGAGGGTTGGTTTCATGTGAAATATAGTATATTAATGGTTTTTTTTAAGTAGTGTTCATGTTTTTCCAGTAAATTCCTGATTTTTTTTTAATCCGCTAGAGAAATGAGAATCAGATTTTATTTTTTTATTTTCGAACAATTATTTATTAAGTCATAAGCATGTAAGTACTTTTTTTTTTGTTTATGTCTGTCCTACACTTTGTGTTTTTGATACAATTTATAAACTTACCATGTAAAGTTACAAGCAATACAAAGTTTTTAAATGTTTTTTTTTTTGCCTTTCTTACAAAAGAAAGATTTAAGGTTTGCTTTTGGAAAAACGCTTTTTTCAGAAATATAAAAAAATCATGCACGGCGAGGATTCGTCCCAGGAAAAAATCCTATTACTAAATTGAAGGTTTAGATGCGCACTTTCGATTGAATTTTGGCCCGAAACCCGGAACTCAAAGTCTGAATTTTGAGAGCTCTTTTTCTGAAATACATGGCCGATGTCTGTATCCGCTCTTAAACATTTGTGTCTTCCATCACTGGAAAACCGCTCGTGAAACCCACAATTTTTAAAAGCCAGATCTGTAGCCGTGGGGTCGGAGACGAACATTTTATTTTTCGATTCACAATTTTTACAGATAACACTATCAAATTTAAAGAATTCAGTTTCAAACAAAAAGCCATTCGAAAACATGCGCCATAAACTGTTTGGGCCCAAAATTTGAAGCTTTTCCAAAATGTATTTCCAGAGATATAGCGATTTTAGTGTTTTTCGTCTTATTTTTACCCTATTTTTTCCTATTAAATTTTTGAATTAATACAAAATCATATACTGAACATCAAAATCGAAGTCCCGGCTCGTTCTCGCTCGAAAGCATTTGGTATGAATTGTATTCGTCAAGTCGAAGCTTCAACGCCAGCGCTTTTACGCTTGCGCGTTTTACGCTGCGCGTGAAAGTGTTCTTTCTGGCTTCTCATAATTGATCGACAAAGTGCAATTGCGATACATATTTTTTTAAGTTAATCATAGACTAACATTATAGACTGAGTACCCTTTATTTTTTTTCTAATAATGTCAATCCAATATGTTTTTCTTAATTAAATTTAAATGTCTTGCGACAAATAATGTACTTCTGAAATTAAAAAAATGGCATTTGAGGTTAACCCTTAAAAGATTCGAAGCTTTAGGTAAAATTCTCACTGGATGGTATCATTATGTTTTTGAAAAAATAATTGCACCAAAATATATCTCGGAGTTTCATCATTTTGTAAGAAAGGCTCTATTTCACCTCTGGTGATATTAAATCGGGTTTTTTGCCTTCCTCACTGAGGTAAGGCTATAATCCTGCTCTAAAAATGAACTTCGTATAAAAACGTCGTAGACCTTCATGTATACATATCGACTCAGAATCGAAAACTGAACAAATGTCTGTGTGTATGTGTGTGTGTATGTGTGTGTGTATGTGTGTGTGTATGTGTGTGTGTATGTATGTATGTGACCAACAAACTAGCTCATGTTTCTCGGCACTGGCTGAACCGATTTGACCCGAACTTGTTGCATTCGACTTGGTTTAGGGTCCCATAGATCGAGTTTTATACAGATTGGAGTGTCGATAAGTAGTTCAAAAGTTATGTATAAAAATGTGTTTTCACATATATTTGGATCTCACATAACTGTATGTAAACTATGTCCGGGTCCATCATCCGACCCATCGTTGGTTAGGTTATCAAAAGACCTTTCAACGAGTCCAAAACATTGAAGATCTGGCAACCCTGTCTGGAGATATGGCCACTTAAGTGATATTGATGTACTTTTTTGAAGCCGGATCTCACTTAAATGTATGTAAACTATGTCCGGGTCCATCATCCGACCCATCGTTGGTTAGATTATCAAAAGACCTTTCCAAAGAGTCTAAAACATTGAAGATCTGGCAACCCTGTCTCGAGATATGGCCCCTTAAGTGATATTGATGTACTTTTTTGAAGCCGGATCTCACTTAAATGTATGTAAACTATGTCCGGGTCCATCATCCGACCCATCGTTGGTTAGATTATCAAAAGACCTCTCCAACGAGTCTAAAACATTGAAGATCTGGCAACCCTGTCTCGAGATATGGCCCCTTAAGTGATATTGATGTACTTTTTTGAAGCCGGATCTAACTTAAATGTATGTAAACTATGTCCGGGTCCATCATCCGACCCATTGTTGGTTAGGTTACCAAAAGACCTTTCCAACGAGTGCAAAACATCGAAGATCTGGCAACCCTGTCTCGAGACATGGCCACTTAAGTGATAGCGATGTACTTTTTGGAAGCCGGATATAAAAAAATAGATGAAACTTGTGTACAGCCATTGTTGTGAGGAAGGCTCCAACCACATAGGTGGATTAAGTTAGTTTTTTTATCAAATGATGAAATAACCCTTCGGGGAGGTAGTGACATCATCCTTGTTTTTTCCGGTTGAGTGATGCTAAATGGCACAGGTTTAAATGTATTGTTTGTGTTTTTTAATGAAAAAAAGTTATTTTGAGAACACTGCCCATGATCGCATAAATGTAAAACTGGCTCCGTGGCTTAATGGTTACGGCTTCTGTTTTCCAAGCAGAAGGTTCAGGGATCAAATCCCGGTCGGTACCTTTGAAATTTGGAATCAGGAATTTGAATATGAATAAAAACTAAAATGAATCAGGTGGGATTCGAACTCACACCTTTGGATTGGTGGTGGTCTGGGACGCTAAGCAGTCGGCCATCAGAAGGTTTACACTCTAGCAGTGAATTGATCCGTAGTGTTGAAACATGTTATCTCTTCTTCTCATATTATTAAATACGCGCTGATCCCTGATTTGCCTGAGGGGATTGGAAGTCTAAATATAGATCGAGTTTCCTTCAGATGCTTGCTTCTATGTTTAGGCGGGGCCGAACAATGCCCAGCGACCTCGGAATTGGACCGCAAGGAGCTCTGTCATTCTGAAATGGGTTGTTGGAAGCAGCGCGAGGGCTATCACCACCTAATACCCGGGACTGAGATAAGCTGTATCAGCATTCGGCATGTACACAGTCTGATACAAATTATACTTTCCCATAATTTCGCTACCGGTTAGCGGGTATTGGATTGGACCACACACACACACTGCCCATGATCGCATAAATGTCCCATATGCATTTTCAACAAGTTGAGAAAACGAGCTTGGAAGTTTGAAAAACATTTTCTCATTTATTTCAAAAATACAATCATTATACTAAAAATTCATTCAACATAGTTCTCAAACATGCTCATGTTTATGCTTTTGATAAGTTAGTATTCAAATTAGTCTTGATTTTTCTCTTTCAATTTGAAAAAGTATGCAGGATGGGACCTGGTATGTGAACATTTTCTACATAGTGCATCAATATGTTCGCAAACCTGCCTGATCGCAGCATGCTGCCTAGGTAACCCCAGTAGTAAACAAACTTTTCAGCAGAAAATGGAAAAAAATGTTTTTTTTTAAATGAATTCATCAGACATTTGTAAGATTTGTGTGACCGTGAAATGGATGAAAACCCTTCAAGATGGCCTGTCTGTATATTTGCTGACTATATTTAAAAGATTAAAAAATCCGAAAGGTATGTTCAGGACATAATATTTTGTAGAGGGACAGGTTTGTGAACATTATCACGATGGGACTCATATTTGATCTTTTTTTCAGATGGAACAAACAAATGTATCGTTGATTCCTGATTTTTGGAACAAAGGGGTAAATATTATTGCTTATTGCGAGATAAAATCACGATTCTCCTTCGCTATGAGTGACAGGAGATTATAGCCGCCAAACTACCGCAGTGTAAAAATTAGCAAGTTGAACTGAAATTCTACGTTGAATTGGCTGTCAACTTGATTTGTTTTGAATATCTTCCAAAAAGCCAGCTGAAAACTCAAGGCAACCTTTGACAACAGCCAAAAATTTGTTCTGCGGTTGTCATGCGGCTGTCATGCGACATTTATCTTGCGGCCGTATCACCGCGCGTGTACTCTAATTATTGACGCCCGCAGTAATATTAGTGTAGGTTAAAGTAACACAACAAACGAAGCTATTCCAATATCTAAGTCAAAATCGACAAAAATGCATATGGGACACTTATGCGAACATGGGCACCAAGTTTACATATGCAACGATTTTACGCCAAACCAGCAAGATTTAAATCAAAAAAGTTCCAATATTGCCCAAATTTGGGATGGGAGTTCCTTGGTAAAATAATGAAACTCATTTGTTCTGTTTAGTGATTAGGGCGGTCCAATCTGATATAGAGTTGAATACTATTTTAGGGATTTTCTTTTTTTCCTATCATTTTAGCTCACCGCGTTGAAAAAGAAAGGTGTTACGTTGCGCTTTTATTGACAAAAACTGAGACATTTTAAAAACATAGATCCAAATTGCAGTTTTTTTAAAAGGTCCAATAAACCAAATTTTCAGTTTTTTGCTTTTTGGATGTTTTTTAATACCCCTGATTTTAGGCGGTTTCAAAAACACCCCGAAAGCAAAAACAGGAAATTTGGTTTATTGGACCTTTTAAAAAAAACTTCAGAAATAAACACATAATTTCTTGCTTAAGGTTGTCCCGTTAAGTCTGCTAAGACGGTGTGATTGTCTTTTTGATAATATCAAAACAAAATATACCAAAATATTTCCCTCTGTACACTTTGCACACCACTTCCCCCTATCGCCTTTCCCAGGAAAACTGATGCAATTTTTAACTGGCCTGTTTCTGGGAAATTGGTCACCGCGAGGGTCGTCCCGTTGCGACGCACTGCAATTAATCGCGGCAGCCCAGAGCCGTTGTGTAGTGTGGCTGTTGCATGTTTCATGACACCAACCAACCCCTCTGACGTCCGAGGGATGGCGAGTTGGGCCGACGGCATTCGACACACTGCAGCTGATCCCGCGCTGAACCTTGGCGTGGACCTGCGCGTGCGAAAAAGGGGTGGCTCAGTTGAAAAATTTCAGCTGTCGACGAGAGAACTTGTAACGGGACCTCGAGCGGGATCCTTTTTTTTTTGGGTTGATCCCGAAAACGGAATATGGTTCGTGAAGGCGGCTGTAAAACGGGATCGAATTCACGTGCGAGGGAAACGGGGATTTCGTCGGGTCGATGAAGGGACAAATATCGAGTTGACAAAGAGAGGTTGAGATTTCAAAGGAGGAAAATCACTGCAAATGGGCTCAAAAGGCTGGCAATCGTTTAACGGAGTGCTTTTTGTTGATGTTTTGTTAGGATTCCACCTGCGGATGGTTTCGTATGATTCCGGAAAATGACAGACCAACTGGTTGATAGCTGAAAAATGTGACCCTTTTTGAGATATTAGATTCAACCAAATATGGGTCATTCCATCTCAACTGTGCACGAAAAAGTGCAAATTTGAAAATTACCCTCTCCGATCCTGCTCAAATTTGGCAGAGCTGTTGATACTATCAAAACATGTAAGAATCCCGAATTTCATCCAAATCGGACCACCCCCTCCATTTTTGTACCTCCCCAAAAAATCGACTTTTTGACGATTTTTGACCAAACCTCCTAGTTTGAAACGACGATAACTCAGGAACCACAAATCTTAGAGGGTCGGTCTTAGACTCAATTTTGAAGGAAATTGGACGTAGAATCCATTTCCGTGATCAAAATTTAGATTAATTTATTTTTTCTACCTGTATTGCGCAATTGAAAACTTCAAACGGCCGTATCTCAAAACACCCCAACTTATTTTTTTTATTTGACCTCACCATCGTGTTCCCCGGCCAATTTTACATAAGAATCACTTATCGACAGAAATGAATATGTTTTGTTCCAGAGATATCGAATTTTAAAGTTTTGTGTTTTCGAGATTACCTACATTAGCTTCACTCGCCGCATTTGCTAGAAGCACACAGGCGGGCTGATCAACAACTGCTACCTGGTGTTCTGGGAGATAGTTAATTTAATTTATCTTTTTATAATTTTAGGCAAATATTTATTCAAATGGCTAATAGGGAAATTCTCGTATGTTTGGCAGGTTAAGTCAAAAAGCCGTAATTGCCAATGGTAAACAAAGCCTATTTTGCATCGGTATCCGACCTACTTACGAAAAAACAAATTTCAAAAATGCTTAAGATTGTTCATCAACTCGTCTCTCAAGTCATTGTTATCCGAGCATTCGTTGGTGAAGGTTGTCTGAATCAACATGACTCGTCGCGTCCCGGCGCAAAACGCCGGCAATATTGCCCTACCTGCGGCTCAAGCAGGCAAAAAAGTGGGAATTTCCAAAAGGAAGGTTGAGGCCTCAGCTGATGGCCAAAAACCGGGATTTCCAAAAGGAAGGTGCTTTTGGAAGTGACATCGAACAGCAAAAGACGAAAAAGAGCGACGGTACTGTACCGATGGATGAGGAGGAGGAGAACTCTTCGTCGCACGAGGAGCAGCTATTGAAGAACAACAAGTTCGCTGGACTGCCTGACGAGGACCAGGTAGCGGAAGCAAAGGAGAATGAAGTGAAACAGCGAAAGGAGAAACTGCCTCCTTTTTATGTGCGGCAATCAGCAGCAACGATCGACTTTCGAGCGGGGCTGGTTGAACTCATCAAGTCTGGGAAAGTCCTAGGCAACATTCGTCTGTGTCAGGACGGATTTAAGGTGCTGGTGCAATCCAGGCAGCACTATCAACTGGTCAAGGATTACTTGACCGAAAACGAGGCGGAGTACTTTACCCATGATGTCGTCATGGATAAGCCGTACAAAATCGTCGTCAGAGGTCTGTACGACATGCCAGTGGAGGAATTAGCTGCCGAGCTAAAAGTTTTGAAACTGGATGTGTTGGCCGTGCACAAAATGAGCCGACGCAACAAAGACATCAAGTACCGTGACCAGCTCTACCTGCTGCATTTGGCTAAGGGATCGACGACGCTTCCTGAGCTGAAGGCAATTCGAGCGGTTTTCAACATTATCGTGTCGTGGGAGCGATACCGACCAGTGCATCGTGACGTCACACAATGCTTCAACTGCCTGGGTTTCGGGCACGGAGGTAAGAACTGCCACCTGAAGCGTCGTTGCGCCAAATGTGGTACCGATGCGCACATCACATCCCAGTGCATCCAAGATTCGCTGGTGAAGTGCCTCAACTGCAACGGTGAGCACTCGTCAACCGACCGAAAGTGCCCCAAGAGAGCTGAGTTCGTGAAAATTCGGCAGCAAGCATCGACGAAGAATCAGCCTCAGCGTCGTAGAACTCCTCCAGCCCTGGTGGAGCAAAATTTTCCACCTCTTCAACCGCGACGCCAGGTCCCGAACTTGGCACCGTTGCCGTTGGATCCCAGGAAGAGAGCTGAGATGAATCATCCACGGCCGGGTTCCAGCCAGGAGCCGAGACCGCCACCACCGGGCTTCAGCCAGGAGCCAAGACCAACCCAAGAACCAGCAGTTGAGGAAAATGGTAATGATCTTTACACCTCAACCGAACTCCTCAATATTTTCAAACAGATGTCCGCTGCACTGCGTGGATGCAAAACCAAGACCCAGCAGATTGAAGTGCTGACCTCGTTCGTCATCCAGTATGGATCGTAGGTCCCTCAAGCTGCTGAATTGGAACGCTTGCTCCATTAGGAGGAAGAATTTAGAGCTGGTGGATTTTCTTCGCGAGAAGGAGATCGACGTAGCTGCCATCACGGAAACTCATCTGAAGCCCGGTGAAAAAGTTTATCTGCAAAACTACAAGATCGCGACGCAGCTCGATAGGACCACCTCTGGAGGAGGAGGTGTGCTTGTCGCTGTTCATCGTGATCTCAAGCCACGCCGGCTGCCACACTTTAAGCTGGACATCATCGAGGCCGTTGGAGTGGAAATTCCCACTTCGGTTGGCCCAGTACTCTTCATTGCTGCATACTGCCCACGTCAGGTGAATGCCAGAGATGGTTCAGCAGCAAAACTGAAGAGCGATATCCAGAAGCTGACACGGCGGAGCGCAAAGTACATCATCGCTGGTGACCTCAACGCGAAGCATGAAGTTTGGGGCAACAGCAGGAGGAATCGGAACGGAGTGATTCTGCACAACGATCTGCAAAACGGATACTACAACGTTGTGAGTCCGGATCGTCCAACGAGGGTGGCTCGGTCTGGGAATCACTCAATCATCGACTTCTTCATTACCAATATGGCTGAGAACGTGGCTCATCCTGAGGTGTTTGAAGAGTTGAGTTCTGATCACTATCCGGTGGTTGTGGAGGTTGGAGCTTCCGTTACTCCGCAGCGGCAACCAACCCGGAAAGATTACCACAACGTTGACTGGCAGCAGTTTCAGCAAGTGGTCGACAGCAACATCGACTATGATCAACACCCGGAAACTTCTGCCGATATTGATCGTTCGCTGGAGGTGATCCAGCAGGCTATCAACCAAGCAGAGGCTGCCAACGTTCGGGAGGTTCCTGTTAATTTTAAGGTAACTGATATTGACGTAGATACTAAACACTTGATTAGACTTAGGAATGTTTATAGGAGACAATATCAACGGACTGGGGACTATGACAAAAGATTTCAGTGAACAATTTGAACAAAATCATACAAGACCGACTTGACAATATCAGAAATCAAGAATTTTCAAAACATGTAAGCCAGCTTGGGAATTATTCAAAACCATTTTGGAAACTTTCAAAAGTTCTTAAAAACAAACCAAAGCCTATTCCTCCTCTTATTGTTGAGGATTCTCCTTTGATTACATCCGAGGAAAAGGCAAATGCACTTGGGCTTCATTTTGTTAGTTCACATAATCTTGGCGCTTCCATGACCAGCCGTAAAGAAACATCAGTTGCCAATAGTATTTCAACAATCAATGACTCTACCTTTGAATTTCCTGCAGATTCCCATGTTTCTGGTGAGGAAGTCAAAGTTGCAGTTAAACAAATGAAAAATATGAAAGCTCCAGGCTTTGATAACATTTTAATCTAGTGTTGAAAAAACAGAGTGATCAGTTCTTTCAACATCTAGCCAATATTTTCAATAAATGTTTGCAACTTGGTTACTTCCCCACCAATTGGAAGCTGGGCAAAGTCATACCAATTTTGAAGCCTCAAAAGATCCAACATCGCCAACAAGTTATCGTCCCATTAGTCTTTTGAGTAGTCTGTCCAAACTCTTTGAGAAGGTCATCTATTCAAGGCTTTTGGATTTTACCAACGATAATAATATAATTTTGAATGAGCAGTTTGGCTTCCGAAAGGGACATAATACTGCTCATCAGCTTACGAGAGTAACTAAAATCATCAAGCAGAACAAGCTTGAGTCTAAATCAACTGCTATGGCTTTGTTGGATGTTGAGAAGGCTTTTGACAATGTTTGGCATGATGGTTTGATACATAAACTGTATTTATACGGTTTTCCAATGTATCTTATCAAAATTATCCAGCACTATCTTTCGGAGAGATCGTTCAAGGTTTTTCTGAATGGGATTGCTTCTGGATTATTCAACATTGATGCTGGGGTTCCCCAAGGAAGTATTCTTGGCCCACTTCTGTACAATATTTTTACATCTGATTTGCCTACTCTTCCTGGTAATGGTGTGTTGTCACTTTTTGCTGATGACACTGCCGTTATTTATAAGGGTAAAATAACCAGATATTTAGTTGGCCGTCTTCAGAAGGGTCTTGACGTTCTTTCCGAATACTTTGGCGACTGGAAAATTCGCATAAATGCAGCCAAAACTCAAACCATCATTTTTCCACTTTCCAAATCGGCCAGATTTGTCCCAAAGGATGATGTTTTGATTAAAATGAATGATGTTTCGATACCCTGGTCAAAGGAAGTTGTCTATTTAGGTCTCATACTTGACTCGAAACTTTGTTTCGGCAGCATGTAGATAAAATATTGAACAAGTGCAGCATTCTCATCAGGTGTTTGTATCCTTTAATTAACAGAAAATCAAAGCTATCTTTGAAAAATAAGTTAGCAGTTTACAAACAAATAATTTACCCCGTTATTGAGTATGCAGTACCTGTTTGGGAGTGTTGCGCTAGAACTCATAAATTGAAGCTCCAGCGTGTCCAAAACAAGGTACTCAAAATGGTTTTGAATGTTCCTGGCTGGACAAGATCAAGTGAGGTTCATGAATTAGCAGAAGTTAAAATGTTGGATCAGAAGATTCAAGAAAAATGTTTGAAATTCAGGGAAAAATGTGCTATATCTGAATACCCCTTGATTCAAGGATTGGTTTAGTTTATGGTAAGATTAAGTTAGTTTTAGGTTAGGTTATGTTTTCTTAACATTTTTTTTCCTCATTGTACCTAGTGTTACAAAAATGATAAATCATATACTTTTAAAGTTATAAAAATGAACAGTGTTTAAATCACGAAAAGTAAACTAAAGCTGAAGAGCCACAGCTGACCACTTATTATGTAAACCAAATGTAATTATTATAAGAAAGATTCAATAAAGTATATTTAATTCAAAAAAAAAAAAAAATTCGTCTCTCAAGTGCCCCAAACTGAAAAAAATGAAATTTTGTTACAATTGGGAGAAAAACAAATATTAGTGTCGGAGGTCACGGTGGCGCTTACGGCTTTTTGAAAACTCACCCAAGATTTTCACTATTTAAACAACAAATTTTGCAAAACTTTTGATAGAAACTTGCTTGTTCACTTCTTTCTTATTGAGCTATTTATCACTCGATTTCAGTTGAAAACGCTTTTAATCAGCTGTAATTGAATGCCAAAGCGCTGATATGGCAACATTACAAGAACGCTGGAATTAGATGCTGTTCCCCTACCTTGATCAATCTATTTTTGTGAAAAATATATTTATTGGGTTATTTTGAATGCACCGTTTATTTTCGTGTTGCTAACCGTTTTAGAGAACCTCCGAGGTCATGACTAGGGCCTTTATCATGGGCGGTAGCAAATAGTACCATTCAGCAAAAACCCCAAAACCTGCTTTATTATTATTATTATTATAGTTTATTATTGACACTTTACCATAATTTGGCAAATCTCATTTATGGGTTAAAAGATTGATCATGTGGGGATGTGAGCCGTTCCGCCTTCGATAGCTCTCTGGTCCGTCGAGCTGTTCCCCCGTGCTGGTCCTTCTCACCTGGTGAAGTTGTGGTGACCGCTGGGCGGCTTCTTGCCCCAAGTTGGCACAATATCAAACACGACCACTCCTTACATTAAATCCAAACATTTATTCTCTAAGTTACATATTTATTCTTACAGTTAACACAAAATGGTCAATAAAATATAAAATTGAGTAGGGGTTTCCCGTGACCCGTTCACCACCGCAGCAAGTGGGCAATAGAGCGAGTCTTGCCGATCGCTCTTAGCTGCTCCCGACGATCCCGCGCGCATGATGAGGTCGTAGTAGTACGGTGGGATCGCTGCGATGTTCTCCGTCGACAGGTCTGGAACCCATCGACAGCGATCCCTCCGATAGTCCGGATCCTCGTACTCGAACAGATCATATTAAATCAATTTTTATATTGTGAGCCAGCTCCATTTGATTAAAAGATGATTTTGGTCAAGGTACATTTTATTTAAAAAAATCCTTTATACGTGAGGACAGCAGCCGTATTGTGTTCCAAGAATCCAAGAATGACAGAAGAAAAAAAACACTGTTGTTCGGACGATGTCGAAATCATCGCAACAAAATTTGGGGAATTAGCCGCTTTGCAGCAGATCAAACTTTGTGATTTTCTTACATTTTCAGTTTTATACTTTACAGAAATCCTTTTCCTACTTCTTGTGATCGTCCTTCACTAGAGTACAACAAATCAACAAATTTTATTCATTTTAATTCATATTTTTAACTCAATAATGTATCGTGCACTTATTGTTCAGTGTTACTAACAAGATTAATTGCATTTTGCATCGGAATCCAATTCTGCCCTTTACTGTGTGTCGTTATTGCTCTGTCCTGTGGGTTAGCACAGAAATTCACTTCATTCATTGTTTTAACAGATAAACATTCGCGATTAAACTCCAGTTTCCTACAGTGTTATACAGTTAATTTTTGCCCAATTTGATAAAGATTATTTATGATGAAATATTATTTCAATAAATGACCAGGTAGCAGTTATTGATCAGCCCGCCTGTGTGCTTCTAGCAGATGCGGCGAATGAAGCTAATGTAGGTAATCTCGAAAACACAAAACTTTAAAATTCGATATCTCTGGAACAAAACATATTCATTTCTGTCGATAAGTGATTCTTATGTAAAATTGGCCGGGGAACACGATGGTGAGGTCAAATAAAAAAAATAAGTTGGGGTGTTTTGAGATACGGCCGTTTAAAGTTTTCAATTGCGCAATGCAGGTAGAAAAAATAAATTAATCTAAATTTTGATCACGGAAATGGATTCTACGTCCAATTTCCTTCAAAATTGAGTCTAAGACCGACCCTCTAAGATTTGTGGTTCCTGAGTTATCGTCGTTTCAAACTAGGAGGTTTGGTCAAAAATCGTCAAAAAGTCGATTTTTTGGGGAGGTACAAAAATGGAGGGGGTGGTCCGATTTGGATGAAATTCGGGATTCTTGCATGTTTTGATAGTATCAACAGCCCTGCCAAATTTGAGCAGGATCGGAGAGGGTAATTTTCAAATGCTGTTCCGCTTCAGATGGAATGACCCATATTTCAAATGATTGCATGTTCTTTTTTGTAACGGAACAAATTCGTAATTCTATCAGATAATATATTTTAAGAACAATTAAACTATCATTCTGTCTTAACTGCAAATATTGAAAACCCAGTTGAATTTTTTTTTAATTTAATGAATTTTTCGAAATTGAGAATGATGCATTATCAGGTCATAAAAGTTAGCTTTAAAAAAGCAGAACCTTTATTTGAACTCAAAATGTGAAACAATTCAACAACACAATTGACCCTGTTTGACTACACATCACAGAGTAATCCACAGGGAGCACTGGCATTTAATTTATGGTTGCGTTACGCGGTACATCGTGGTACATCGCCCCTTCAGCAAAATTTTGCTTGTCGTAACCCTCTTGGAAAACTGACGTTCAATGCGTTACATTTTTTTTCACAGCGATCTAGTCGGCTATATGATATTGGAAAGTTGTCAAAAATTTTCACATTCCAAACATCAACAAAGTTATTCTCTGAAAACTCTTAAATATTGAATTGAATAAATTGATAATTTGGAACGAAATGAAAAAGAACGTCGAAAAGATTCACCTAAAAACTCTCTTGACAATAAAGTGTGAGATTATTTTGCTGGAAGTGCTCCTACTTCTTACGGTGCACCAACCGATTGAAGTCGGATTTTCTACTTGTGACCGAACGCTGTGTTGCAATTTTGCATGGCTTGTTATCAGAATCGGCAAATACTGGGGTTTACTTGATAGTTTCTTGCCGAGCCGAAACAGCGTTTATGGCTGAAAGGCTCGTTAATTAATTTCAGCAATTTTTGGCGAACAACGTCAAGGGAACAACAAAGATATGGATTTGTTGACACAATTAATTTTGGAGGTACATTAAGTCTTGTTGTGTTAAAGATTTTTTGTTTTTATAAATATATTATTTTCATCTTTGTCTAACTTTCCTAATTTCTATCAATAGAAACATTGGCAGTTTTATTGACGGAAGTGACGACTGAATACAATGCTGAAGAAAAATGTATTGTTTTTCACGTGTATTTTTGTAATTCCAAATGAAATTTTTTGTCACAACAAGACCGAAAATGATCTACGAGCATTCGAGCCTCAGCTATTAATTAATTCATCGTCCATTAATTTGAGCTGACGAAGTGACTCCAGGTAGGCCCAAACACCGACAGCATTCTTCTTCTCTACATCCAATTCAAAGTATTTGATTATTCGGAAAACTGCAAACAAAGATTAAGATTTTTCTCCCTGTTCAAAATTGAATATTTTTTATAAATTTTGAAAAAGGAACACACATTTCAACAACCATTCAAAGCATTGCACTTGTCAAAACAAAGTCAAGTAGAAAAAACCCTGAGTTTACTATGATGAAAATTTTTTCTTGACCTGGTAACGCTCAAAACATAACGCCACAAGCTGCTATGATTCCAAAGGGTAAACCCGTAACGGAGCCAAACATTTGAATGACTTTTGTTCGGACTGCTCGCTCTGGATTACTCTGTGACACATCTTCAGCAACAGGACTCAAAATCTCCTCCCACATCCCACCATTAAAAAGGATCAATTCAACAACCTGCGAGGGAGAGAATGGATTGAAAAGCCGAATTTATGGTGACCAGTGAATGGCTCCCGGGGCCATCAATTTGCATTCCCTGGGCAATATCCAGGCCGGAAATGTAACCCTTAACCCCTTTCTCCCACAATCCCGCTCCTTTTACCACTCGTGGAGAGGAAACGGAAGCAAAACTGACCTTTAACCTCGTTTGCTGCTCGTCGGGCTCGTCCTGTTTTAAAATTCCATTCCAGATTAAATTACGCATTCAAACGCAATTGGATACATTTGCATAAATTTGCGCCCACTTTCCGACCATTTTCCAGCAAAACAGACAATTCCCTCCTTCCCCTCTTTACACACATGTGTGGTGGTGAAATGTTAGGTGTCAAACAAAAGGAGTGCAGTCCGGTGTGATGCCCACTTGGAGAGGGAGTCGGGATTAGGATCAAGGAAGAGTTGAAGAGGTGGACGAGGGCGCGAAGGAAATCCCACAGCGAGACCCCTCCAGGACATGAAAAGTGATGGCCTCCGCCACCTTCTCGCACACCCACTCACTCACCAGTTGACCGTCAGTCGGAAGTGAAATTTGCATTTTCCCTTTTTCTTTTCGCCGCTGAACGATGGACAAATGCGTTTGGACGTTAGGTACAGAAAAGGACAGATTTTTGACTTAGAAAAAAAAATTAAAATTCAATTTAAGATTCAATATTTGGAAATAGTCAGATTGTTTTTCCTAAATGACTAAAATTTATTTGTTTCGGAAAACGAAAATGTCTATCAAACTAAACTTTATTCAATCATTGACAAAATCGTCTCCTTACTGTACCCGAACTCCCAAGATCCCTCGGTGTCGATTATACTCCAACTCCAAAAGCAACCACAAGAAAGCCGTTTCCTCTCACCTGAACATCGCTACAAACTCTTCAAGACTTCTTCCTTCAACCTCCCCTGTCCAGGTACGAACTCTGACGACCACCTCCGGGAGTGACACCTACACTTTCCCCAGCCCATTCCAACTGAACGAGTCAACTCCCTTACGCACTTACCTCCACCCCTTGAAAAAAAAGTGGGCCGTAATCCCGTTTCCGGAGATGACCGGTTGTTGCTTGAGCTTTTTCCTCCCTGGAGAATACTTGACTTACGTCTGAACCGTGAACCTGTTTTGATGCCATGTTTCTTACTTGATTGACTGCTCGCAGTTTGCCAGAAAAAGTACAAAAAATCAAAACTGAACTCTAAACTATAACCTTCAAATATCTTAAAATACTCATTAGGAGAAGTTCAACCCCAACCTCAAACTTCACCGCCCAAAACCCTGAATGCAATTTCAAAGTGCGTCCTCCCCGTCTTGGGGTGGCAGACAGCAAACTGGGGTAATGCAGCAACCGGAGGGAAGGTATTCATTTCCCTTTGCGCGTGGAGAGTAGAGCTTCCTCCTTGGGGAAATCGGATTCCTGTCGTGTCCTGTGTGCTGAAGCAGGCTGCAACCCGCTCTGCACATTATGGGCTCGATATCGATCCGAGCCAGGTTCGAACACGTGCCACGTCACAACCGGAGAGAGAGAACAGAAAGAGGAAGGAAGCCTAATTAACATTTTCGTTTTGGAAGATTTATTAGTCAATCTGGAATTTGCACGAAAGTGCACGCTGGCTGCAATCTGGATCAATCCCCACCAAGGTGATAGATGGTCACGATTGCTGGCTCAACTTTAAGGTAGTTTCCAACTGTTGCACTTGCTTTAATTTCTGAGCTGTGCTCAATTTTCTAACAATTTATTTTCCAATGATGACATAAAAGAACTGAATTGAAGAAAAATACAAAAATACAAAAATACAAAAATACAAAAATACAAAAATACAAAAATACAAAAATACGAAAATACAAAAATACAAAAATACAAAAATACAAAAATACAAAAATACAAAAATACAAAAATACAAAATACAAAAATACAAAATACAAAATACAAAAATACAAAATACAAAAATACAAAAATACAAAAATACAAAAATACAAAAATACAAAAATACAAAAATACAAAATACAAAAATACAAAAATACAAAATACAAAAATACAAAAATACAAAAATACAAAAATACAAAAATACAAAAATACAAAAATACAAAATACAAAAATACAAAAATACAAAAATACAAAAATACAAAAATACAAAAATACAAAAATACAAAAATACAAAATACAAAATACAAAATACAAAATACAAAAATACAAAATACAAAAATACAAAAATACAAAAATACAAAAATACAAAAATACAAAAATACAAAATACAAAAATACAAAATACAAAAATACAAAATACAAAAATACAAAATACAAAAATACAAAATACAAAAATACAAAAATACAAAAATACAAAAATACAAAAATACAAAATACAAAAATACAAAATACAAAAATACAAAATACAAAAATACAAAAATACAAAAATACAAAAATGCAAAATACAAAAATACAAAATACAAAAATACAAAAATACAAAATACAAAATACAAAATACAAAATACAAAATACAAAAATACAAAAATACAAAATACAAAAATACAAAAATACAAAAATACAAAAATACAAAAATACAAAAATACAAAAATACAAAAATACAAAAATACAAAAATACAAAAATACAAAAATACAAAAATACAAAAATACAAAAATACAAAAATACAAAAATACAAAAATACAAAAATACAAAAATACAAAAGAAATTTTCTTCAAACTTTTCAAATTCTTTAAATTCTTTAAATTCTTTAAATTCTTTAAATTCTTTTCATCGGGACTGGCAACACCAGCCAGCAACAGTCAACTGTTCGGAGCTCCTCAAACTTTTCGATTTTTTCGCCGTAATTAACAGTGTTTACCCGCGAGTTTGCTGCTCCAGCATGCCAAGGGCCGGCCGTGGCCGTGGCAGTTCGAGTGCGGCCTCGAAAACCCGCGAAGTTCATCTACCGGCAGAGTGCAGAAAGGTAAACATACCAACGCCGCATCGACCGCCATCGCGCACGGGAGCGTGCCCGGTGACGTCACCGATCCTTCTTTTTTACACGTGTCATACCGTCCACGTGAGTCCCCAGTACGGACGAGACAATCGACCCGGGCATCCGGAAGTACTTCCGACCAGCAGCAGCAGCAGCAGTCCACCAGCACTACGACAACAACCACTTCCAACGTGCCCACCAGCAACGAATTTGAGATGCTGAGTGGAGAAGAAAACAACACCGCCAGTGACAGCAGCAGTGCTGGCGACGACGATGACGATGATGAACTTGCGCGCAAGCAAGGAAAGCAGAAAAAGTGTAACTCTCCGAAGGAACGACGACCACCTCCAATTTTTGTTTTGGATACGTTGGCTGACGATGTTGACGAGTTGCTTGAGGAACTCCAATATTGTCTTTAAAATTAGTAAAACTTCGGTGCAAGTGATTACGCATAAAAAACAGAATTACGACTTGGTAGTGAAGAAGTTGAAGTTGCGAAACTTCAAATTCTTCACATTTGACCCAGCAGAGAAGGTCCCAGTGAAGATCGTCCTTCAGGGATATCCGGACCGCCCGATCTCCGACCTGGAAGAACACCTGTCGGGCGTCAAGGTTAAGCCTCGAGAGGTTAAGGTGCTCTCGAAATCGACAACGGTGACAGGTACGTACACATTGTACCTCCTGTACTTCGATCGTGGGTCAGTCAAAATCCAGGACCTACGGCAGATCAAAGCACTGGACGGCTTCTTCGTGACGTGGCGATTCTACACGAAGAATCCGACCGACGCAGCGCAATGCCACCGCTGTCAAAAATTCGGACACGGTTCAAGAAACTGTAATCTTCCGCCCCGGTGCGTTAAGTGCGGTGAGACCCACTTCACCGAAAGGTGCAATCTTCCGCGGAAAGACCAGCTGGGGAAAACGCCCAGCAGCACAAAGCGCGTAAAGTGTGCGAACTGTGGTGGAAACCACACGGCGAATTTCCGTGGCTGTGCCGCGCGGAAAAAGTACCTCGAGGAGCAGGACAAGAAGAAGAAAGCGCCAGCGTCCCGCCAACCTCCAAAGACTTCGAGCACGAACGCTGCAGCAGCTGGCGGCGGAGCGGTTCCACCGACCAACCCAGCGTTCCCTCCCGGTTGGGGAGGTTCGTACGCTAGAGTAGCCGCTTCTGGGAGCGGTACTTCACCGGGACAAGCAGACGTTACCGGAGATGATCTCTTCACGCTTCCCGAGTTTTCACTCTTGCTGGAGAGATGCTCACGCGCTTTCGTGCCTGCCGGAACAAGGCAGAACAATTCCAAGCTCTGAGTGAGCTTATGATGAAGTATATCTACAACGGATAAGCTGCCTTGTGCAGCGAAGTTTTCGACGTCAAAAGACAAAACAAACTGTGATCTAGTTTTAAGCTTTTCTATCTCTATCCTTTTCCTTAGCAAATTTAGAAGGTTTTTTTAAAATAATTTTTCCTTCTGTTGGCAAATCCATTGTTAGAATATCCAATTACATCAAAATGAACTATAGTACAAATCATAGTTGAAAGGTACTCCAAAACTCTATTAGGTTATAAGAATTACGAAATTGTGAATTGATTATTTACTAATAAAAACTAATTGAATTGAATTTAAATTCTTTAAATTCTTTAAATTCTTTAAATTCTTTAAATTCTTTAAATTCTTTAAATTCTTTAAATTCTTTAAATTCTTTAAATTCTTTATATTCTTTAAATTCTTTAAATTCTTTAAATTCTTTAAATTCTTTAAATTCTTTAAATTCTTTAAATTCTTTAAATTCTTTAAATTCTTTAAATTCTTTAAATTCTTTAAATTCTTTAAATTCTTTAAATTCTTTAAATTCTTTAAATTCTTTAAATTCTTTAAATTCTTTAAATTCTTTAAAGTCTTTAAATTTTAAAATTTTTAAAAAATCTTGCGAAAAATTCAAATTTTTGCCCCTGCATTGCTGCAACCGAATGTTTCAATGAGACTAGCGAGTGGAGTGGAGTGTGATCTGATTGCTCAAACGAGATCAATTTCACCGCTCTCTGACACAGACGGTCCAAGATGACGATGACGACGACGATGATCGATGTGTGAGTGCGGTGTGGAGTTCAAGGTGGAATTCGTGCACCGTCATTGATTGCAGTGTGTGTGTACGTTAGTGGAAAACTTGCCACTTCAGACTGAATGTTCTCTTTTGACCCAGGTTTGACGTTCTTATGAACTTTAAAGCATATTCGATATAAAGTTTAAAATATTTCCAATTGCTTTATTTTATTTTATTTTATTTTATTTGTTTGAACAGAATTTGTAACATTTTCATTAGAATATTTTTGAGTGAACATCCCTAAAGCAGACAGAGCCATTTGAAGACAATTGCTCCCGCTGGAAATCTGTCTGGTGTCTGTCTGTTTTTTGGCAATCATGTGTTGCATCTGACCACTGCTACTGCTGCAGCAACAGCACCGTCTTTGGCTGCCAGCATTCATGGTGGCATGATATTTGGCTGTTGTTGCTTCTTCTCAATCCTGAAGTGGAACAGTTGTACCGTTCGAAAGAGTTATTTTGAATTTAGGACGTGCTCAGTGAAAATCTTTTGACGAAGATTCTCGCCGTCCAAACTAACGGTACAACTTCCAGTGAATCCCGGCAATTTCATCACAGCACAAACTACTAACCGTGCTGCACCGTCATCTTCTCAACTCTGCCGGATCGTCCCGGTGCGCCGTCGTCATTCTGCCGAGTTCATAGGAAAATCCCCGTCGATAATGATGTTTGTTTGTAGCACTCCCACAGTGTTGATTCTGCTCCCAACTCCCATCTCACATCTTGGGAAGACTTCAAATCGGTAACATTTCCACATGGCAAAAGCTTCCAGAGCTACTCATCATCATCGTCGTTGATCGTTGAGCACTGACAAAGAGTATTCGTTCTTTGTTTTGGCATTGCTGGATGACGAAACTATTGCATTGTGCTGGGATTGCGGTATAATTCTGTTTGATTCGAAATTGAAAAACACAAGATGAAATTTCACTTGAGTTGTGTGTGTGTGTGTATTTGCCGATGGATTACCCCGGGCAAGTGAATCTACTACGTGCAATTTCGATGGAATTCAATTTTGGACAAGTGTCCTGAGCATTAGAATTTACTGCACCACCTTTGGAACGCTGAAGTTCTTCAACCTCAAAACACTCTCAACGCCAAATTTCCCACAACATGTCACGATCTGATAAGGGATTTGCCCGGGAACATTTCACTGAACTTTAAAACGTGCGCCTCAACCCCCGTCCCACCGTCCACGTGTCCCGTCGGCTTGATGGCAATGAAAAATTACCCGCCAGCGACAGCGTCCTTTGTCAACTTCCCCGTTCGGAGGAAATCCCGTGGCGGTGCCGGTCCTATCTAATCTGTTGTGACACTTATTATGCAGAACAATCGACTTATTACATGCGGATTTTCCCATATTGTGTTGATTAAAAGAAGGGTGGGCTCGATTTTTCCCACAATCTCGGGCTTCCGATCCGGGCAGCATTGTGGAAGTTGGGAGAATTTGTCTGGGCAGGACGTGTGTGTGATTGTCGTGATTTCGAGCGAAAATTTCATGCTGAGATCATTATTTTTTCGAGAATTTTGGGCCGGGCATGTTGATCAATCTCGGAGACACAAGGGGTTTGGGTTTTATTGCGGTGACACTTCCGAATTTAAAATTGGAAAAAAAGTATTGGGGGAGGTCCCATTTTAAACTACCGAAATGCACTGTTTTATACACATGAGATTTAAATTGAGGCTCTAGTAATATTTCCTCAGTTTGACTACACAGTAAAAAAAATCTGTGTAAAATCGCATGCAAAAGCATGCACATCATCTTTGTGAGCAAAAGCATGTAATACTGTATGAGAAAGCGTGTACACAAAAAGCATGTATCGCAGAAAAAAAATCAGAGCTGCTCACACCAAAAATAACATCAATCCGACGAGAGTCATACTCACATTACCAAGTCTGCGCCCCAACCTGCTCGGCTATCTCGCCGCTGAGAAAATGGTTGGATCAATGCCAATGTAACAGTAGGTTTTCCGTACGTCGTATACAGTGTTGACTGCATACGATGTATGGGGAACCTACAGCTACATCGGTGAAGATCCAACCATATCACATCACAATCTTCTTAACTAGAACAAAGCCTATCAATTGTCAAGGAGGTATTAGCCTATGACAAAACAGCAAATTTTCGTGATTGACAGTTGGTCAAACTCGCAAACAAAGCAAAATGTTTGCATGCTGACGTTTCTACAAATGCAGGAAAACTGTCAAGAGTGCGAGTAGTTGTTTGTTTATCTTGTCTAATACCTCCTTCACTACCACACCAATCACTACTGAGTTCTCTCTCTTCTGCTCATACTATTTCAATCTTTCTCTCTTTCACTTTATTTATTTTTAGGTTTTTTTGTTTTTGATTTTGGTTTTTTTGTCTTTTGTCTGTTGTCTGTTGTCTGTCGTCTGTCGTCTGTCGTCTGTCGTCTGTCGTCTGTCGTCTGTCGTCTGTCGTCTGTCGTCTGTCGTCTGTCGTCTGTCGTCTGTCGTCTGTCGTCTGTCGTCTGTCGTCTGTCGTCTGTCGTCTGTCGTCTGTCGTCTGTCGTCCGTCGTCTGTCGTCTGTTGTCTGTTGTCTGTTGTCTGTTGTCTGTTGTCTGTTGTCTGTTGTCTGTTGTCTGTTGTCTGTTGTCTGTTGTCTGTTGTCTGTTGTCTGTTGTCTGTTGTCTGTTGTCTGTTGTCTGTTGTCTGTTGTCTGTTGTCTGTTGTCTGTTGTCTGTGGTCTGTGGTCTGTGGTCTGTGGTCTGTGGTCTGTGGTCTGTGGTCTGTTGTCTGTTGTCTGTTGTCTGTTGTCTGTTGTCTGTTGTCTGTTGTCTGTTGTCTGTTGTCTGTTGTCTGTTGTCTGTTGTCTGTTGTCTGTTGTCTGTTGTCTGTTGTCTGTTGTCTGTTGTCTGTTGTCTGTTGTCTGTTGTCTGTTGTCTGTTGTCTGTTGTCTGTTGTCTGTTGTCTGTTGTCTGTTGTCTGTTGTCTGTTGTCTGTTGTCTGTTGTCTGTTGTCTGTTGTCTGTTGTCTGTTGTCTGTTGTCTGTTGTCTGTTGTCTGTTGTCTGTTGTCTGTTGTCTGTTGTTTTTTGTTTTTTTTTTTGTTTTTTGGTTTTTTGTTTTTTTTTGTTTTCAACATTAAATAGGTTTGATTTATCATTGAATACATAGTCTCATTTCAAAAGGCATCATCCAACCAAACTTCACCAACCATCAGCCGCATCGCTGACAGCTGATTCGTCGTGTAGGCATTACTTCCGTAGCTACTTTTTAGCGAACTCAACCCCACGGAATCCTCTTCCTTCCTCACCGTGCAATTCGACCCAAACTAAACCAAATTTCGCTTCTATTTTTTGCATTTCCACGTGCACCACAACCACATGGCGGGACCATTTCCGCACCTGGTTTCCTCCAAACCGAACCCGCCCAGACCAGCGTTGACAGTACCGAATCCGGAGTAACCCATCGAGTAATAGTTCCATCCGTGGAAAAAAAAAGCGTTTCTATAGTTAGGGACGACCCATTAGTTGCAGGTTGCATGTGGAACTGTGGGACATGTCACAACCAGAGTTTTTTTTCCTCCTTCTTCTTTTTGTTCCCCCGTTTCAGGACAGGCTCGCTGATGATGATGCGGATATCGTAACTGAATGTGCATCCGACGTAATAGGATATCTTTTGTAGACCTTTCGGGCGGCATTCAGAGCGTGGGTGTGTGTGTGTGCAGCTACTGCTACCTGATGAACCTGAACAATGTGTGGCTGAACCTTCGATACGCCCCGGTGCTGTCGTCGATCTGGAATGACGGGGCCAACCAACTGACGGCAGCAGCAACAGCAGGGGCAGACAGATGAACTCGCGTGCGGGTAGGCTTGTTTGTATTTTGAGTTGATTAGAGTGGTTTTAATTAAACAGTGTTGTGTTATTTCTATTTTTTTATTATTATTAAATACCACTCAATTAAAATCCAAATCAAGATTTTTGATTTGTCATCCTGAAAATGATCGAAAAAGCTGTTAAGGACAAAAATGGCATGAACATCACAAAGTTTCAAAAATTTTCAGCTTTTTTTTACACTAAAATAAGTGTAACTTTTCAGAGATTTAACGTCATAGTCATGTTTATTCTGCACATTTATTTTGGACGATATTTGCTACAAATCCAAAAGTTTAATTATAAACAGTTTTGATAAACACAAATAAAATTGATGTTTCCAGATGAATTCGAAAAATAAATGAGGAAAAATACAATTTTGCAGCTATTATCAAAACTGACGACAGAGACAAAAAAATTCCATGAATATTGAAAATATGTTTAGGTAACTCGAATCTGATGTTTTGGTGAAATAACAACAAACAACATCTTAATTTCAGCGATTTAATTGATACTTTTTCGGGATTTTAGCTTAAATATATTCAACAAACACTTCAAAATGAGATAAAATCAATTTTTAACCGATAGAAGATTTTGAAAACCAGTTTCCCTGACTCGGGACAGTCCCCAAACAAGCTCCAGGGTGAATTAGGGAGTTTCATTCATGTTTTACAAAAATAATCTTTAGACAAGCCGTGATTCACTAGAAAAGATTTTCTTTCAACCTTGTTCATGTGGAAGCATAAATTAGAAGGTCTTAAGAATCAAGTGCTTTTTGAACAAATTCACTGAACAAACTTTGGACACAAAATGGTCAACAGCTCACAGTTCATGCTTTCCCATTAGTTGAGCATTCTGGAGTTTTTTTTTAAAAAAAAAAAAGGTCCGCCTTTAGCACCCAAAAAGCAAAAACTAAAAATTTGGTTTATCGGACCATTTAAAAAAATCCAAGTCTGCTTGTAATATTTAAGCATTAAAAAACATATTTTTCTTCTAAAAGTTTCACCTTTTTTGGTACAAAAATGCTAATTCAATTTCTGAATGAATTTGTTTTTAGACAAAAAAAAAGTTTGCATTTTTTATATGTAAAATAACAAAAATATTACACTGAATACGAACTTACACATTTTAATGACACGCAATGATTTGATTAATAATACTTTTAAAATCAATAAGATTTTGTTTATTAAAACCATTAGTGGACTCCCTAGTAGAGCCAACGAGCATTTTTCTCAAGTTTTCATTATTTCAAGCACTTTCTCAGAAAACAATGAAATCTGATGTCCAAGAAGGGGGCAAGGTTGGAGCTTTTCAAAACAATGTGTCCACGTCATTTATGGATGGTCCCAAACGGGATAACATATCCTACATTTTTTTGAAAGGTTAATATTATATTGAGCGATTCTCTCTAAATGCTGGAAATAGATTTTATTTGCATTTTTTTTTTAATTGGCTCAAACTATTTGGGAATCAGCTGCCCACACAAAAGCGGTGCGTATTATTTGAAAATCTTTTCTCTTTTCAGGGAAATTTCTGATCGATTTGGCGTCTTGCGCAAAGTTGTAGGTATTGATGAGGACTATGCAGAAAAACAGGTACACGATAAAACTGTTGCCAATTCTTCAATAAATTTTTTTTTACAGAAAAAAAATAAATCCGTATCTGTAAATTTTTATTATTTTTTTTATATTTTTTACCCGAACAGTCCCACTCCCATATGTTAATATATCAGAAACTTATAGTCCAATTTCAATGGAAAATAATAAAAATTTATTAACATAAGAAAATGGGACTGTTCAAGTAAAAATCTTCTTTTCTTCTATCCGCCACTATCTTTCCAAACATTGAAGATTGAACCAATGCTGTTAATCGTTGAATCAACGTCATCGATGTCGATGATCGTTGATTTAAACGTAATCGTAATCGCAGCCATCGTTGATTTAATCGTCAACGTCAACGGACTCGTTGATTTAAACGGCGTTGATCAACGCGTTGATTATCGATAATCAACGAGTTGATCAACGGCGTTCTTTTATAGTTTTGTAGAGTTTTATGAGGAAAGAACGATTTTTTCATAAATGTTTTGATTGAGAAACATTCTCAAATTGATGTGGCATGGTTGTTCGGGTATCCAGGTGTACCAAGAGGACCGAAGTGACCGGGTTCTAAACGTAATTTAAGCCCTAGCTAATTGCTGGTCACTTCCATCTCCACTTTGGTTCCCAAGTCCAACCAGGATTTTCTTATGTAAATGACACCGAGAACGGACAATGGGGAACCGAGATATTGTCGGATTTTCACCGGAATTATTGTTCCGGCGGGTTCAGTAAGAGTCTCGCGTGGCTAAATATCGACACAATTTGTTTTTCTATGATACAATACTGAATTGACCACATGACCCATGTTCCAGAACCCAGATTAAGATTGGCCAAGATATCAAACTTCGTGACAGACCGGAGTAGCCTACTGTTATTGATCAATAAGTAAACAAAATATTTATGACCTACTGCGATTGGTTTTCGACACCACGCGAAAGATTTATCTCTTGGGATTCGATCGAAACTCATTGAACACACACAGTAGGCTACTCCGGTCTGTCACGAAGTTTGACATCTTGGCCAATCTAATCTGGGTTCTGGAACATGGGTCATGTGGTCAATTCAGTATTGTATCATAGAAAAACAAATTGTGTCGATATTTAGCCACGCGAGACTCTTACTGAAAACGCCGGAACAATAATTCCGGTGAAAATCCGACAATATCTCGGTTCCCCATTGTCCGTTCTCGCTGTCATTTACACAAGAAAATCCTGGTTGGACTTGGGAACCAAAATGGAGATGAAAGTGACCAGCAATTAGCTAGGGCTTAAATTACGTTTAAAATCCGGTCACTTCGGTCCTCTTGGTACACCCGGATACCCGAACAACCATTCCACATCAATTAGAGAATGTTTCTCAATTAAAACATTTATGAAAAAATCGATCTTTCCTCATAAAACTCTACAAAACTATAAAAGAACGCCGTTGATCAACTCGTTGATTATCGATAATCAACGCGTTGATCAACGCCGTTTAAATCAACGAGTCCGTTGACGTTGACGATTAAATCAACGATGGCTGCGATTACCATTACGTTTAAATCAACGATCATCGACATCGATGATATAAACGCCGTTGATTTCAACGATTAACAGCATTGGATTGAACCTAATAAGATAGCGGATAAAAGAAAAAAAAGGAAATCCTCGAATCACATTTATTGAAGGTCAAATTCGATTCCAAGGATACTAGATGTCAGCAGAAAAAAACAGCTTCTTAAATTTTTCAACTTTAATTTTTTAAAGGGTTAAAATGGATGAAAATAAACATTTTGATGCATGATTCTATTGTGAAATTGTCTCAGAAACATATGATCAAACGTGCATCGGCACTCAATAGCACTTCACCACATTTTGAGATGATTGCCTTCGTAAACCGGCAGAGTGAATCTTTGCTCACTGTGCATCAAAACAAGCTTAAGTTCGATGCTTTTAATAATCGTTGTTCACTATGCAGTTTGGATTAGCAAAAAAATAATAGTGATTTGAATATCACAAAAATTTCAAGTGCTAAATGTGCTATTTAGCACTCAAATAGCACTTCATCACTAAAACTAGCGAATAAGTGAAGATAAAGGTTTCGGTCGTTCAGAACCTTACAGTGCAATAAAAAAAAAACATACCTTAGGCACAAAACAAATTGATATGATGCATTTTCCAAGCCAAATGCAGCCACTTTTCCTAAAATTTTCTCTGGTATTCTTTTTTTTATAAATTCATATTAGCTTAAGCCCCCGTCAAATAAAAATATGGGATTTCCGAATTGCTAAACACATCGTTAAAACATAATCAGAACATAAAAAAACATTACACATAACACATGGTTCTGTAAGTAAAATAACAATCAAAGTGGTACGAAAACCGAGAAGAGTATGACCGAACTTGCAAGCTATTTGAATTGCAGCGATTTAAACACGCAAATAGCATTCCAAAAGGGTTTAGCTGCAAAACATCACTGTTTACACGAAATTTGATTTCAGATTCAGATTCAGCGGCCAAAATTACTAAAAAGAAAGCATAACCTGACCTTTGCAACACATGCTTGCAACATCGTGTAATTAGTAGGCCCTGCTTCTGAATTCTGAGAAATTTGGAAAATTGGCACTTTATTAGTGAGAAAAAAGTCAAATAGCTCGGCTCTGGAAAGTCAAAATTGCATTTTTTTCAGAGGGAAAAATGTTCGCCATGAAATTTCCTACAAGCTGCACGTATTAGTTTTAATGGGAAAAATAGGCTTCCCTAAATTAAATGAGCATTTCTGAAAAAAGTTTCGAAAAAATGCGATTTTTCGACATAAATCATCCTGGGAGAGTCCAAAAACTTAGGTTTTGGTCCAATATTGATAGTGCATCTTAATCTATGGACAAAAACCTATCATTTGAAGATAATACCCACCAGATCGAATCAGTTTTTGTATTGATTCCAAACGATTTTAGAAAATTTGTTCAAAAAGGTGACTTTTTTCAGTAAATCGATTAGGGGGTGCACCTGAAATTCCTCGACATGACCTCAAAATGGGACAGGCTACCCTACATGCTTTAGGTCGAATCTAGTTGATATCTGGATGGAACACTTCTTTATTTAAGTTTGAATATTGTGCTTTTTTTTCACTAAAATGCCAATAACACCCTTAGGTTTAACCAATTGGGATGCTTCACCCATTTTGTTGCAATTAAGCCCTTTAAGATGCATTTTGAATTTTGAAATTAAACTGAATTTTGCCTAAGTTACAGCATTTTAAAGATTTATGACGTTTTTGAACCTTCAAACTTTGTTCACTTCTCGTTTACCTAGAGTACTCAGATTTTGGTCCGATGCTAGTTCTATATGTACAAACTATCCCTTAAAAATTTCAGGCAGATTGGTGAGGTCCAAACGACGTCCCATATAAAGGGTTATGTCCTGTTCGTAGACTCGCTCTTAAATATCTGATCATTTAGATTTTTTTTTATCAGACTAACGTCAATTTTCCATCAAATATGCTGATGAGATTTATAAACTTTGTATGCAAATGAAATTTCTTTTATTGCTTACAAAACTATCACCACCCTATTAATCATACACAAAATAGCTAAATAAAATAAATAAAAACAGCAACATATCCTCGATCCCCGATGTCCTTGCCGGTCTAGCACGAGAGTGAGCCTTCAGCCGGTGCTGTATAAAGTGCTGAAAAGTATGCTGCTGCTGTTGAACCCAAGTTCCGAGTGAACATCGCCAGGGAAAGTGGAATCCAACAACAACAACAACAACAACAACAACTGCAACATTGGCATGCACATTGCGAATAATAACATTATCGATCTATTTTTGGGCCGCTCTCTCTCTCTCTCTTCCTTTTCTGGCGTTTGTGTTTGTGTCCTTTTTTCGATCCGTTTTTGGCTCGTTTTCGGGGCCAAACTATTCAATATCTCTGCCAATATGTATGTGTGTGTGTGTGTTTGGGTGTGTGCACCACTCCGGTTATAGATTGATTGGCATTCATAATAGAGTATTGTAATTGGATTTTCCTCTTCGGATCGTGCATTTTTTTTTCCTTTTTTTGGGAAACAGCTTGTGCATGCGAAAGGTGCAGCACTCGTCTTCGTGGCCGGAAAAGGTGCAGTTTTTTTTGTGTGACTGTTCTCGACCGAGCGAGGGGTGATTGTTTTGGTTCGATTGATTGTTTGGATTCAGATTAGAGGAAGATTTGGCCTGAATCCTAAGACGCTGGGCATGCAAAAAGAAAATACGACCAACAGATGTGCTGATGTGGTGCAGAGGATCTTGATCGGTTCTATGAATAATTTCGCAGGATACGAACGATTACCGGTGGGTTATTGATTTTTTTTTTCTTAGATTGGTTTGGAGAAATGCAGCATCTGCTGCAGGTGAGACGCTGTAACTAAGGTTATCCAATCCAAACCACGATGACCGGCAGTGAAATTATGGGGAAGTATGTAATAATCTAAATTTAATATTAGTTCTTCAAATTTGTATGCGTCTTACGAATTTTATTCTGCTGGCGTAAAAATGTGTTTTAAAAAATATCTCTCTCCTTTTTTCTGATATCAGCAACTTGCTGCATCACCTGCTATTTTATGGACAAAACTCGCACGTGCATATTTGCATTAGCTCAGAGGAACATTGGCAAGATTCGTTGCAACACTTGTACCGCATCGACCTCCTCCTCCTTGAACAAATTACAAAAGTGTAAACGAACATCATTTGGTTAAATTGTTTCAGTTCATTATTTTAGTTTTTTTTATTCTATATTTGAAAATTAATTTCATCATCATCTAAATATCTGCTTCAAAAACTATTCAATTTGGAAAAAAATGATAAAACCTCTTCTTTAACCCATTATTTTTCCGTTTTTCCAAACTCCCCACAGTTTTGTCAGCGAGTGGGAAAAGTTGTGTGTTTAAAAACACATCAATTTAACCTCGAAGGCATGTTGCTACTCACACAACTATAGCCGTTGGTAGACGTTTTCTGTGTTTGCTATTGTTCATTGATTGTGTGTTGTGTTGCCCCCTCTTTTTTTGAGCGTGAAAACTAAACACAACACACATGACGCGTTTTGGCAGGGCCACGACCCGCGGAGGAAAACCCACTGGCACCTCCTTTCGGGGAGGGGGTTTTTCCGCCCAATGGGAATGGTGAGGGTTTAAAGGTGGTGTGTGGTTTTGGTGGTGCAAGGATCATCGCTCACATGGTGCGCCAGACATTGCACTGGGAATGAGGTCAATTTTCTGTATGCATTTTGAAGGGGGACTACAATGCTTAACTATAAATATTATTAAAAGGATAAATTTATTTATCATATGAATGTAGATGTACTGCAATTTTTAAAAATTTATTCTTTTTATTTAAATGATCATACAATTAAAATTTTCAAGAATATGTTACGTCAGAAAAAATCTTGAGGTTATAAGGAATGAAATAAATAAAAAGATTATCACATGAAATCCGTTCGATGAGAGTAAAAACTAACAATATACCATCCTCTTTAACAACCTCAGGTCTTTTGAGGGCCCAAAAAATTACCGCAACATGATTTCGCGCAAACCATCGATTGCTATACACCAAAAGCTTCGTTTTTACACCAGGAACAATAATCCGGTAATAAATTAATCTGCACGGACCGGTGGTCGGAGTACAAGCCACCGGAAGATCCGGATTTTTGGAAAAAGTATCTAATTTATTCAATTGTGAACTGATACGCTTTCTTCTACCATAAATAGCCATGCAAAACAATCATAGAATAATATTAAATACCATAGGACCCATCGGAACTGGTTCCACTGATCTCCGGTGGCCACATCCAGAACAGCAGAGGTAAACAGCATAAACTAGTAGTGCTACGTATCAAACTTCTTTATTTTGGATGGGGGCATGAGTTATACACTCCTCTTTTAAAAACATGAAGTTTGATATGTCGCAAGAGTGATTTTAGGAATTTGCCAAATATTATCTCCAGATGTGGTCACCGGGGAATCTGGGAACCGGTCAAGGAGGCAAAAAATACTCTCCATCCAAAATCAAGAAGTTTGATACGTCGCACGACTTGTTTATGCTATTTCCCACTGCGGTTCCAGACGTGGCCACCGAAATCAGTTGAACTGGTTCCGATTGGTATTTAATATTACTCTAGGATTATTTTGCATGACTATTTATGATGAATCATGTTGCAGTAATTTTTTGAGCCAAATCAAAGCAGGCTTAGTTACTATTTTGAAAACTACTTTTTATTATATCAAGGGTACCCAAAAAATGCAAACATCAAAAATTCGCTCCAAATATTTGAAAACTTTGAATTGTGATTGCATAAACATGGTATTTCAAGTCAAAAAGAAGATCCTGATGTAAATTTCATGCTTATCTATTTATTGATAGGCTGAAACTAGTAAGATTTGTCCTGGGAAAAAAAAATTTGCCGGGATGAAATTTTTTTTCTTCATTTTTTTGTTTTTGTTTCAGTTAAATTTTCAATATTATGTTTTATCATATTCTCTCAAACTGGTCACAGAGACAAATTTGAAAGCAATTTTATGGTTTTGGAAAATGGATACTATTTTACTTGAAAGACAACTAGCAATGAAAGCTAAGAAAATTATTTATTCTCTTGAAGTTGTATTCTTTTTAACAAGCAGTCAAGACATTAATTGATCCTCACGCTTATTTTTACCATTTAAATTGCTATTCTATACAATTTTATTGCAAAATATTAATAATATTAATCAAAACCAGAATTAGAACAAGTTTCGATAAATTTCAAATTTCCCGAGAATCGCCGAGATTTTCCGGGAAATTCGTTGAAAATTTCCCGTTTCCCGGAAATTTTGTATCCGCGGGAAATTGGACGCTCTACATTTAACTCATAAAAGTCTAATGTAGCTAAAATCTACACATAATTTCAAATCGTCATCATCAAAATAAGTACTTTTTTATCGCACATTTGATTTTAACATCTGACTTTTCTCCAAGGTTGTTAACGATGACATTATCGAGGTTCGAGGTTTTACTAATTTAGAGTTTTTTGAATGAAATACTAAATTTTTCACAAAATACCGTATTTTCTAGAAAATACTCATTTTTTTAAATTCACAATACTGCCCATGTTCGCATAAATGTCCCATATGCAAAAACAGCAAGCTGAGAAAACGCATTTGAAGTTTGTCCCACACATAAGGCTACGTGTTAAGTTTTCGTGAAAAAAACTGGATTTCCTCCTGATTTCTAGAGCAAAGTACTGGATGTTATATGCTTTTCTGAAAGAGCACACGATTTAGAACCAAACTGCATCGTTAACTCAAAAACGTGAAAATGCATATGGGACATTTATGCGATCATGGGCAGAATATGAGTGTCAAACGATACGAAAATTTGCTTAAATTTTAACTGTTTCGTGGTTTTTTAATGAAATACTAAAATTTTCACAAAATACCGTATTTTCTCGAAAATACTCAATTGTTTTATATTCGCAATGTGGGTACCAAACGATTCAAAATTGTGCATGTATGATAACTAATTTAGAAATTTTTGAATGAAATACTCAAATTTTCACAAAGTATTGTATTTACTAAAAAAAATACTAAATTTTTTATAATTTGCAATATGGGTTTTAAACAATTCGAAATTTTGCATGCATTTTTACTAATTTAAAGTTTTTCGAATTAAATACTAAAAATTTCAAAAAATATCGTATTTTCTCGAAATACTCAAATTTTTATAATTCGCAATATGGGTATCATACGAAATTTTACCTGCATTTTCATTCACTTAACTTTCATGATCAATCATAACCTCATTTGTTATTATGTTTTATTGTAGATTTTTACTTTAACTATGGGAAAATTTTGACCAATTCTTCATAACCAAATTTGTTACATTTTTTTTATTTTGCTTCATATGACCAAAACTATGGAAAAATTTAACAATTTTGTTCAAGGAAATTATTTTGGCCATGAAATATGGTCTTTGTTCTTGATATACCCCCTAAGGAAAACTACAATTTGTTCGTAAATTTTTGAAGTGTCCATAATCTTTTTTATTTTGCTTCGTATGGCTGGAACTATGGAATAATTTTGACCAGTTTTTTCAAGGACATTACTTTGGACATGATAGTGATAATTTTTAAAGTTTATGTTTTTAATTATTGATGCTTGAATATTCTTTTAATATTTTGAATATCAATTATTAAAAGAATCCATCAGTTTAATCGAAAATGATGTGCATAACGAAATATGTCAATCATTATTTTATCGCTAGAAATTTAAAACATTTTGATTTTTTGCTCACTTGGATATTTTGCCTGGTCTTTGTTAAATCTTGAATTTCTTCAAATGATGAACAAAATTTGTAAGCCGTCAATGTTTACTGATATATTCTGCATTTGAAAATATGTTGTATTTTATTGGAACCAAGAATAATATCAACATTTTATAATTAACCGATAATAAGAAATCAATATCAAAATCAGTTATTTACTAGCGCAAAAACATATCTCAGCAATACTAAATTGAGTTATCGAGAGCATTTTTTACTCTGTTATCGAATTTTCTTGTAATAATTTTTGATAACAGAATGAGATATTTTTGGAACAAATCTCTGTTATTTTTTAGTGTTATTATAACTACCGTAAACTGGGGTGACATTGATAGCCCGGGGTGACTTTGATAGGTTTTTCAAATGCCCGTCAAATTCAAAGCTCAACATTTTTGAGAATTTTGAGTATATTAGCACTAAGGGATACCTTATTACCGAACATTTGTGCAAAAATGTGACTGTTATATTGGAGGTATCAAAATTAGTGGACAAATCAAATTTCTATCGATGTCACCACGGACTATCAATCTCACCCCAGTTTACGGTACTTATCTGAGTGTTTTAATAATAATGTCTGATCTCCTGACAATAGCAGAACTTAAACTTTTCCAGTTATTTACACCTGCTCAGTTATCCATGGTTAATTTCGATAACGTTTCTTCCTTGACCAGAAACAAAGTGTTGTCGTTACCAATAAAAAACAAGTACCGTAATCGGGACGAAACGGGACACATGGGGCGAATCGGGACAGCTGTTTTAGCCTTGTTACTGTACAATATTTTAATATTTTTGATTAGTTTCGAATAGAACAGACACAGAGCAACAAAAATAGTGCATTGGTTTCCAAATTTTTAGCTTTTAAGAGCTCTAAAAACTGTTAACCCTATTCAGACTGAAGTCCCGATTCGCCCCAGTTTACGGTAACTACAATATCTCATAAATAAGTGGCTACACAGCCTAATAAATTTTGAAAATCCTAAATTTAAAACAACCGAATCCTGCATCTAGGCAGGTTTTTATTTATAAAATCGTCAAAAATCCATATGTGAATCAATTTTGAATGTCAAAAAAGCATTTAAAATAAAAATAAAACTTTTTGGTTTGATGAATTAACTTTTTTCATTGGCAAATGCTTGAACAAATATTTTTTCTGGGGTGCACTTTGGCCGTGTTTCTAATTGATATACCCTACTTTTCTTGCCAAAAAAGTATGCACTATTTTTTGCATTTTTTCAGTTTAGTTTTTTGTTTCAACTAAAAGCTATTACCATATTTAAAAAAATGAAAATCGCTCAAAAATACGAGAAAGTTACTGAAAATTATTAAATACATCAAAAAGGCAAAACAAAATGAATGAAAGTTGTAAAATAGGCCAAAATATTTAGCAAAAATGAAACATGAAAAAAGTAATCCAAAATACTTAAAATGAAATAAAATGGGTGGTGAAATAAAATAATGTGCTTATTTTAATGTGGTTTTTTTCTGGGAAGTAAATAGCAATACTTACAACTATGCCGAATTTCTCAAATCGATTAGATCATCTGTGTTCCAGATATTTTTTTAAATATTTGCATAGCTTTTTTTATGGACATTATGGAGAAATTTAATAAACTTTTTTTTTATTTGAAAGAGAATACATTTTATTTAATTTTTAATTTTTAAAACTAATTTTATATCAAATTTGCATTCTAGTTACATTAAAAAACACACACTCATATCAAGCAAGGAAGTGTGAAGCAGCACCCTGTGTGCGGAACCGCTTTATCAATTTAAACACGTTCCGCTTATGGCAAAACGTGTCTAAATGCAGTTTTAAAATTGCATTACGAAAACCAAACCCACCATCGAATTCCGTGTGCCCGTGAATGTGTCCGGAGTTTATCGTGTTCCCTCAAGCCATGTTGTTTTTGTAGTGGAGGTACATTTTGAAATGTTGAGCTAAACTCTTGGGTATACATCGATTTTTTTGAAACTTCTTTCACAGTAGCGACAAGACTTTCAAAAATGTTTGTGAAGTTAAATTTCGCATGTTGTTGAAATGAAAAGTGAAACTAATGCAGCTTTTTTGCTCCCCCTCAAATCTTCCTAAACACTTTGCACACCCTTAAATATCCAACTAAATCCTAAAAACCACAAAAACAACAACTCCTGGCTCGTGCCTTTCATCGCGAGAGGCTTTTTTTCCTTTTCGCCCCCCAGCCATAATAAATCCCACAAGATGAATGGAAGCCAGATGGATGGATGCCTGTTATGATGAATATTATCGTTTATTATGAAAGCTCGGAAAAACCGTTAAGTGTTGTTTGGCGTACATCAACATCAAGCAGCAGCAGCAGCACCCACTAAAGTTACATCCTTTCTTTGGTGGAAAAGCGCGCCGAGCGCGTTTTAACTTTCCCCTTAACAAACGCTAATGATTTCAGCCTCGTAATGGAATTCAGTCATTAATTATAGTCGAGTTGCGGTGGCGTTGTTTTTTTTTTTTCTTGTGGCTTGCAATTGGTGGTTTTCCGTAACACGAGCAGTGAAATGCAAATCCTTTGGAAAGTTTCAAACAACACAGCCCCGGCAAATGGATCAAAAATGGAACACTATACTTGGCGAAAATTCAAGGAAGTTCCGTCCGGATGTTCCCACTAAAGCCCACGCTCTATTGAGTGGGTCGATTTGTCCCACAGTGTTTCGGGGATTCGGAAATTGGCAGGAAGTGAGGTTATCAGTTCGGAAATGTATCACTTTCGGAGAGCACCGGAGCGAAGGTGGCACGAGCCACCCGGTTGGTGGTTTTGGTGGTGAAAAATTATCCCCTGGTTTGGGCGAGAAATTTGAGCCAACCCCTTTTTTTCTCAAGCACCTGGAGCACTTTTTTCAAGGTATGCCTTGTTTGACCCCTTTTGCAAAGAATTTAATCTAGAGTTCCTTTTTTTGTATAATTTTGAAATTAATAAATTTTGGCAAAAAAAAATTCAAAGAGTTTTAAAAAATATTTACTGAAATCAAAAGCATTCGTCACTTTAAAACACTGAATATCATAATGAACATTAATCATTTAAGATTAAAATTTGCTTTTTGTTTTTGTTTTGTTTTTATAATTTTAGTGTATTGTAATTGGTTTTATTAAAGATATTTTACCGCTAAAGTGGATTTTGTGTCGTGGAATTCTAGTGTGTTATAAAATATTTAAAATTAACGATAACATTGTTTTTGCAATTCCCTCAAGAAAGTACTTACATTTCTTGTCATTCTCGAACGACAAAACAGCCTTTTTTTCTACCAAAAATAACAGAAGCGAATAGAAACACTTTTCTAAAAAAGCTGCAAAGTTCTACACTGCAAAGCACTCTCAGCACAGAAATGGATGCTGAAAAGCTGAACTTTTCAGCACTTGTTTTGAATAATAATACTTTTCACACTGGGTTTGATTTAAACGGTGGATTGACTAAATGATTAACCTCGTTGGATGAAAAAATCTTCTTTTTGTAACTTGTTGTATAAACTACTATTTTGATTTTCATCAACACACAAACAAGTATCATAATTTAATTATTTTTTCCTAAATTTAGGATCGCAAAATTAAGTGGAAAATTGATGTTTCGAAAAATAGTGTAATTCTAAAATGTTGGTGTCTTCAGAAGAGTTGTTGCAAATGGAATTGGGCAACTTTTGTCTTGGTTGAAAATTAGTGTGGTTTATGATTAGATTGATTTCTAAAATCTATTTTTACAGGAATATTTTTGAGATATTTATTTTTAAATATTACAGGGCTTGCCAATTCAGTCAACTTTGTCGATGACATTAAAATTTTATCTCTAAATTTAAAACTTTTACGATCAAACTTACACAGCATAAAATCCGATGGTAAAATCGCGTGCAAAAGCATGCACATCAGTAGGCTTAGTGATTTTTCACGCTCGAAAATTGCAAATTTCACGTGGACCTCAATTTCAAAACACCAAATTTCACGCAAATTTCGCGGAACGTGAAAAAAGTTAAAATAACTCTGAAAATCTTATGTTTAAATCACAGAAACCGCTTTTTATGCTTCATTATATATTATTTAAATAAACTAAAAACAATTTCAATAATTTTGAACCTGACACAAAAAAAAAACATCTCCTAATTTTCCAAAAAGATTCCACCTGGTTTATGGGTGGGCTCTATATATCATATATATTTTGAAACAAAGTGTAGGGCATGCGTATTCTCATTTATAGAACTGTATTTTTTAATATTTGACTAATATAGCTAACAGTTTTCGCTGATTTGCTTCAATTTATTCTTGTCCAGCCAAAATGGGTTAAATAATTTGTATTTAAAAAAATTTAAAAAAAATTTAAGGTTTTCATCACCCTATTTCAAATTTAAATTAAAAAAAATTAAGCAAAATCACAAATTAAACAGGACTCAGAAAAATCTGTTTTTTTTTATGTTGATTTCAAAGATAAAAAATACTCTTCATTATAATTTGAATAAAACAAAGCCTGATTCTTTTAATGTCAAACAGCAGTTAATTTTTTATTATAGCAAATAAAAATATTACTAAACTTAGTTAGTTTCTGGAAAAACTGAAAAATTGGAGCAATGAACCATTCATATAAAGCTTTTCAATTTTAAACAAATAAAATTTACTTAAGTAGTCTATATAGATGAAATATTTATTATGTTGTTATTTTGAACAAAATATTTGCGAAAATTGATAAATTTCACGAATACACGCCGTCCACGAAATCGTTAAAAATCACTAACCTTATATTTGTAATTAAACGCTTAATTCTACAGCATTTCATAAGATTAATTTTACGCTTATTTGAGTTTGATAAATCATTTTGAGAAAAAACGTTACAGTTTCACACATACATAAAATTTCACGGGATTTCACGGAAAAAGCCAAATTTCACGGATTTCACGCTGTCCGCGAAATCGTGAAATTTCACTAACCCTACACATCAGCTTCGTCAAAATAAACACTTAATATTACACACTGCATGTACAATTTTTGCAAACACAAAAAAAATGTTGCATCCGACGGGATTCAAACCCAGCACCAACAGTAAGAACTGGTGCCTTAGCCCACTCGGCCATCAGACCGATGAACAGTTGGTAGGATAAACGCATATATCAGCTTGACATTTCGGTCAAGTAGGTTTCCCATACTGATGGGCTACATATTTCAGGGTGTAAAATCACATAAAATTGCATAAAATAATGCAATATTTATTTTACACCTAGCCCTTTTAAACGCAACTCGTTTACTTCTTTTTTAGCTGTGTGAATCTCACCAAAACAACCCACCATTTTCTAATGACGATATCTCAGCAACTAATGGTCCGATTTTCAATGTAAACGTCATTGTAAGCTTGGCACTTAGTAAAAATCCAGTTCAGATAGATACAAGTAAAACTATATGTGCTCCGAACAGTAGTTAGTACCAAATGCGATTCCTTGAAGCTGATACAGTTACAGGCCTATCAACTAGTAATCTACGAAAGTAAACTGTAATGACGGAGTTAATTGAAAGGCTAATTTATATTTGCTTAAAAATCAGGTCGTTTTGTTTTGCAATACTGATTTAAATGTTCAAATAAAATATCATAACGATAACTCGTCCAGCTCAAACCTTTGTAGGGGTAAGAGGTGGGACCATCATCATCATCATCATCAACGCATGAAACATTCCAGCAACTAGAGGTCCAATCATCAATGTCTCTTAGACAATTTTATATCAATTTTTTTTGTACTCTAGACGCCAGAAGTTTGAATTGCAAACTGCAAATATTTCGCTAAAATCGAACTTTCGGTGGCTATATCTTGAAAACTTTAAAGTACTTTTCGATTGCAAATTCAATTTTGCATTAAAAATAATGTCAAATTTGTTTTTGCATATAAATTCGATTTTTTCCAAAAATCACAATTTTTTCAAAAAATCATAACTCGGTGGTAGATTGTTTGACATGTTTCTCTATGGCTCAAAAGTTGCGGATTTTTGTCCCCTAAAACATATCAAAAATCTTGAAAATCAAAAAAATACGTATTTTGGGAAATTGAGTTTTAGTGAAAAAAAATGATGAAAAAATCTGCAAAAAAAATTTCCGTGTACCTATTTTTTTCTCAAAAGTCCTCAACAATACCTACAACTTTGCCAAAGACACCAAATTGATCAGAAAATTCACTAAAAAGTTACAGTTGTTTGAATATTTATATACAATTTTTGTATGGACAACAGCCAAAATTGTATGGAGACTTGTATGGGTGAACCAATGACGCAAAATAGCTTATTTGGTCATATGGAAGGCCCCCACAAAGTTTAAGTCAAATAAAAAAATACAAAAAAAATTGTTGAAATCGGTCGATTTCGTAGAGAGTTGCTCCCTTAAGATTCTTTCAGTGTTTGTAGTGCTAGGGAAATTATATCTATTCCCATCACTCTAAGCAGTGGTGTCTGAATGATGCTCGATAATCCGGGGTGTTCCTTTAAATTTACAAGACCAAATACACCAGTAGAGCAGCTTTTTATGAACATTACTGTTGAATTTGACGTTTGCCGAAAGTTATTCCTATTTCATTTAGAAGCATTTTACAAACATATTTTCAAAGTCTATTCTCGTCTGACGAGAATAACCCGCTGCCCACGCAATTTCTATTATCGGCCTGTTACGAGGTATTTAAAGTAGGTTGTAACTTTTGACGAATAGATTTTTCAAAAAATCAAAATTTTCGTGTTTTTAGAGTTTTAAAAGTGTCTCGAACATCACATCTTTTAAAACTTAACCCTGATCTGCTACTTTCGAAACACGGATTTTAGAAGATTTGCTCAGTTGCTTTCTCTAAGTTTGGCCATAAAAGGCGTAGATTGCGATTCAAATTTTCAAAAGCACCTTAATCGTGAATAACCCTGATTCTCAACTAAACTCAATGTTTTCCATTCCCATTTGAAGACACCAAAGCTCCAAAGCTACACCATTTTTCGGAAAATAAATTTTACACTTCATGTTGCGATCTAGATAACGATCTAAAGCAAAGAATGTCAGTAAAATATTTTTTTAAATTTTTTTTAGCCTTTGCTAATTTTCATTTAGCCTTTGCTAATTTTAATTCAAGATGCCCCTCCTCACCCTTAATAATTTCATCAAAAATCAGGGGACAAACATAATTATTTATGAAAATATAAATTTTCGATGAAAAAACATATGAAATCTTTTGCAATCAAACTATTAAGAATAAATTGTATAACGTACAAAATGCATTTCAATTCAATTCGTGACTTTTTAATCTTTTGACAAATCTTAAAAAAGACGTTAAACTTCAGAAATCGTAAATTCAATTATATTCAGCACAATTTGTGACAGGAGCATTACTGTAGTAATGTTGAAAGCATTCTGTGCTGTTTTCTGCTCATTTTGTTTTGTAAATTCGGTCTGATAAGGAGAGAGAGGCTGAGAAATCTTTAGCGAAGAGGAACAAAAAACGGAGGGCAAAAGAGAAATCGAGAGCGGATTTGGAATGGTTGGCAAGGGGGCAAGATGAAAGCCAGCCATTCAGCTTGGGGTTGAGTGTGATTGAGATGACACAGACAATCGGAAGAAGTTTTGGTCTTGATAAATAAAATTACATTGAATTGAATATTGTACAATTTACGGGCTGGTTTGATTTGTTCTTGTGATTCGAATGGAAAACAAGTGGATTTCGCGCGTGTGGATTTTCGAAGGCGGCTGAGTTTGTCCGAAGAAATGTGAAGTTCAACGCCCCATAGGGGGAGGACGGTTTTCTGTTTTTAAAGCACCGACACAAGGTTGAAGTGCCCCACGAAAGTTAACGTCGCTGTTATCTTCATAACTGCAATTTGGTGAGTTCGTTTCATGCTTTTGTCTTTTTGTAATTTTTCATTTCATTTTAGTTGTATCGCTGTTTAGATTCGATTGTGAGAAGTGGTTCCTCGCGGTTACTCTGCATCGTGTTTTTCGGAGCCTTTTATTTGATATTTTATTTTCATAAGTCCTTCTTATATCATCGTTGATCGGAAGGCACGCCGACGGTTTAGCTCGTTTAAGTTATTGATTTAATTTCATCACAATCGTTTACGCGTTGTCCTGTTTTCTTTTTGTTCAAATTCATTGATCGTAATAATTTGAGTTGGAATAGAGTCGCGCGATTGAACAGTTGTATTTTTTGTCGGCTTCGTTTCGGGCGCGTTTTTGGAGATGAAATTGGATGATTGCGGGGAGAGGAAGAATCTCGAATGTTCATGCTGACATTTAGGATACACCATAAGCGCGCGTTTTTTTTTTTTTTAATTTTTTGATTCGATTGTGAGTAGCGAGACCTCGCGGTTACTCTGCAACGTGTTTTTTCGGAGATTTTGTTATTTGATTTTTTATTTGTCATAAGTCCTTCTTCCATCATCATCGGCACACCGATGGTTAAGTTCGTTTAAGTTTTTGTTTTGATTACATTTCAATCGGTTACGTGTTGTCCTGTTTTCTTTTTGTTTACATTCGTTGATCGTAATAATTTATTCCAACTGGCACCTTTAGTATTACCTCATCAAACTCTCGATTTTATGATAGAGTAAAGCGTCTTTTATTTTGATCTTTGAAGTTTGCTCGCGTTATCTAAATTGTACAAACAATAAAAATATACTAATAAGTCCAGCCCATAGCACTACTGCTCGGTTGGCACGCGTTCGATTAAAAAAACGTTTTAAATAATCAATTATGTATCTTTCCGCAGCCGGCTGCCTAAGATTTAAAATTTTAAACCGATAAACAAAATGCTCATGGTCACATCACTGCCACTCGTGAATCCTGACCTCATACCCATCTACTAACCCCCTCAAAACTCATGTGATACTTTGTCGGAGAAGCAGTCGATTGGGCGGTCTCTATCACTCAAGTATCGGACTAACATTCCCATCCACTTCCCCGTGACTCTACCACTGGTCGTGGCCGGCGCCGGTATTGATCAGCATGATAGGGGCCTTTGAGAAGTTGCGAAGCGAGGAAAGATAGCACCCACTCATCTTCCACGGCTCGTGGATGTAACTTCTGGAGGTCCTGGTCAATAACGGAGTAGCAACTGCGGGTGGGCACCTATGCTTATGCTATGCTTATGCTTATTTTGTTTTGTAAATTCGGTCTGATATCCCAAATTTCACAAAAATAACAAAACTTGAAGATTATAAAAGATGTTCGATCGGATTCAAAATAAGTAATCAAAGATCCTTGGCCGAAATAGTAAAAAAAACTAGTAGTAGTTTTTTTTGTTATTTGTTTTTTTTTTTGCAAAAATCATTGTTTTCCAAAAAAAATGCTGACGTCAAAAAATCTGAAAAAATTATTGAAAAGTCCATTGTTTGGAAGCAATTCAAAAGGTCTTTGTTTGGAAATATTTCTAGATTGCATTTTTAAAAGGTTCCATCTGCATAGGAAACTCATAGTTGTTTTGAAAATTTACCCTAGATTTTTTATCGAACTCCTCAAAAAAAAGTATCAAATCAAAAAATTGTGGAACCAAGGCCATTTTTTAACCCAATTGAAATACTGTTTTTCAATGAATCTTGCTTATTTTCCTGAAATATTGCTGCAGTAAAATTTGAATTTGAATTATAGTTGTTTGAAAAAGTCATAATTTTTCATAAATAATGGATACGAAAGAAAAAAATCCATATTTTTTTAGGGATAAATCCAATTTAGGGAAAAATAAATGTGTCACCATTTTTCTGGAATGCGAGAAAGCCACTTAACACTCAAACGCTTGGGTAGTTTGCTGTAAATGTTTTCAAAATCGATAACATTGTCGTTCAAAATCGGAAATTTTTTTTGAAGATTTTGGAAACATTTCAATGTTTAAAAATTCTGTAACACAGAGTTACCGGATAAGTTTACAGGATCTATATCCAGCAATTTATTGTGCAAATGCACCATACTCATGAATTAGTTTCTTCATGGTTCTCAAACTGATGAACAAAAATTGTAGAGTTTTTTTAAAGGTCCTATAAACATAACCCAATAGCTTATAGGACCTTTAAAAAAAAACTCTAGATACGAGAATTGACATTTCTTCTGTTAAAATCTAGTGAAAAACCAGTTGCCTCTTAAAGTTATCTCATCTCATCTCTTACCAGCTTTAAACTTATTCCTTCAAAATCCTGCAATCATAAACCTCCACCACGGCACACGTGTACGTTCAAGACAAGAAGTGCGTCCTCGTCCAGAGAAAATTCCTCCAGGAAACCCTTCAATCGCACTTTAAACCCACTCGGAAGTTGTCCGTTCGGATTCCCCCGCGCCCAAAAAGCAACTCGGGCCAGACCGGCAACACATGTTATAAATATTATTTTGATAAGGAAATGATGACCCAGGTCTTGTCCGGATCCTCCCTCGTCCTGTGACAGGTTTTGAAGACCCGGGTTGAGAACGAAGGGTTTGGAGGAAGAGCTTTGTGTGCCGTAATTTAGGTTCGGTTTATTAAGCACCATGCTGCTGGCAAGAGCAGACAATGACTAAAACTAGTGGGGAGGGGAACTTTGAAATCTGATACTTTGGGATGATATTAAGTGTTTGCTTGCGCTTCCTTCTGCTCTGCTCTGCAAGTTTTGTTCAACAACATTTCGGGCAAGGGGTGAGGGATCTGTGCGCCACTTTGTTGTGATAGTTTTAGACACCCGTTTCTAACAAGTTTTTTTTTTGCATGCTTTTTTAATAAACTGCTTGGGTTGTTCAAAATTTATTTTCAATTGAGCAGCTTGTCTAACCATGATTTAAGAGACGGTTATTTTGATCTTGTTGATATGATTTAAATAAAATTCTTTGAACCCTTAAACACTTTAATAAATTTAAAAAGTGTGTATTACCCTGACCCTCAACTGAATCCAAAAACTGATAGAAACTGAACACCATTTCGGATACAGGCTAGTTTTGGAACGTGCGCATTTTGAGGTTTAGGTCCTTCTCGAACTGGGCAGCAAATTATGTGGGAACAGTTCAGAACATTAGACGAGGAAGCAAGATATCAATTACGGATACAAACATTATGAAAAGAATCTAATGATGTTGATGCCGGTGGATGTTCTGGAAATGATTAAAGCGCATGGGAAAAAATAAAAGTGGGAAAACGGATGCGCTTTTCTCCGGTAAGTTTTCAAAAAGCAGTAAGAGCCTCCGTTACCTCCAATACTAACATTTGTTTTTCTCCAAATTTGAACAAAATTTCATTTATTTTTAGTTTGGAGCACTTGGAAGACGTGTAGATGAACAATCTTAAGCATTTTTTAAATTGGCTTTTCGTAAGTTGGTCGAATACCGATGCAAAAAAAGGCTTTATTTACCATTGGCTCTTACGTCTTTTTGAAAACTAATCCGATTTTTTTCTGGGTAAGTCAAATATTTTTTTCTGAGAAAAGTTTGGCATCATTAGCATTAAAAAAAGGTTGCAAATGCAAACTTTTTTTTAAATATGGGAAATTTGCGTATATTTGGCAGGTTTAGCATTTGCTCCTAACTCCATCCAATCTGCTGATTTTCACTATTTAAACAATTAATTTTTCAAAACTGTTGACAGAAACTTGCTATTTATCACTCGATTTCAGTTGAAAACGCTTTTAATGAGCTTTAATTGAATGGCAATGTTCTGACCTGCCAACATTAGAGGCACGCTGGAATTAGATGCTGTTCCCCTAGTCTTCAATAAGAGACTAATCCCGCAAGAGTAAAATTTTAATAAAGCAGTTTCAAATATTTTTCAAAGTTTAACGGGGGACTTCTCCTCTTCCAAATTGGCCTGATTTTTTTAAATAAATTTTCTACGTTCATAATCATATTTAGCATTCTTGAACAACTTTACAAATGTTAAAAAAATAAAATTCCATACAGAACCAATTTTTTTTCTGAAAAATAATGTTTTTGTCAATTCTTAGATATCTTGACAACTAGTGATAAAAAAACAACTAGATTGGTGTGAAATGCATTTAAAAAAACAAAATTCATTCAAGGCTTGTTACTTAAATTTTTATAGTGTTATATTTCTAGGTGGATCATTTACTAAAAATGATGTGGAGATAAAAAAGATACCATAAAAGATCATCAGGGATGACTTACGATCTGGGGGTGAGATTGGACCATACAAATTTTAGCATCTGATGGCGGTATACTAAAGCATTATATAGGCTGCTGCATTTTTTTTTCTCAAAATGCAGCTAAACCTCGCATAGTGCGCAGGCGTTACGCTTTGTATTTGTTCGATTACACTAAAACCCCGGTTTACGCTCAGGCGTTACGCTTTGTATTTCGTCGATTTCTCTGGAACGACGCAATATTTTTGCAAACTTTTTAAAGCGATTTATACGTCTTGTGCAGATCTACAAATTGCTGTCAAAAGAATGTAAAAACATTACACTGTTTTCGAGAAATCAACCAAACAAAAAGCGTAACGCTTGTGCGTAAACGGGGGTTTTAGTGTACTCTAAAATGAAATAATATTTTTGCGATCTCTTTGGAGCTAATTGTAGATTGGAGTAGAGTTTTAGAGCAATCAATTGGAATTTAATTGCATTTTTTAGGCTGTTTGAATTTTGAAATTCAGACACAGAAATCAGAAACAAACTTCACCTATAAACAAGAATAATAAATGCAAAAAAAAAAATAAATAAGAAAAACATAAAACAAGAGAAGTAATTATTTCGTATAAAGAAAGTTGCTCAAATAGACCTCCTGACCTGACAGGAAAAAAAATAATCCGGACTATAGAGAGTATAGGTAAAAAAAAGATCGTCAATTTTTTTATGTACAGTTAAACCTTGCATAGTGTACAGGCGTTACGCTTTGTTTTTCGTCGATATCTTAAACACGACACAATATTTTTGCAGTCTTTTTGAGGCAATTTGTTCGTCTTGTTCCAATCTAAAACTAGCTTCAAAAACATTGCAAAAATATTACGTCGTTTTAGAGTAATCGAAGAAACAAAAAGCGTAACGCCTGCGCACTATGCGAGGTTTAACTGTATCTATTTTCAGATTAGTCTCTCATCCTTCAATCTGTCCCTTGACATCCGATCAGTCCCTAGACACCCGATCAGTCGATCAGTTGAGTTCTTTAAAAAAAAACAAATTCAGAGTTCTTTCAAAAATACAGACTTTCGAATATGTTCAATTCAAGTCCAAAAGAAGGATCAAGGACATTTTTTTAAATTAAAAAAAATAAAAATAAATTTAACCTCGAAAACGCTTGTATTGCACTGGGTTTCAAAAAATCATGAAGTTTGACATGCATCTTGCCCTTTAGACTGGACCAAAGTGGAAAATTCCCCGGAGTATGTGCACTGTACAGTTAAACCTCGCATAGTGCGCAGGCGTTACGCTTTGTATTTCTTCAGTTACTCTAAAACGAAATAATATTTTTGTAATCTCTTTGAAACTAATTGTAGATTGGAACAAGACGAACAAATTGCTTCAAAAAGATTGCAAAAACATTATGTCGTGCGCTACGTTTTTCTAATTTGTCGATTTCTCTGGAACGACACAACATTTTTGCAATATTTTAAAAAAACAATTTGTAGGTTCTGTTCAGATCTACAAATCGCTTTTTGAAGCTTGCAAAAATATGTAGTATCCCTCTCTTTCCCTGCCGACCGTCGTCGTGTAAAGTCGTTACTTGTAAACCCTTCTTAATATTAATAAAGTTTTAGTTAATAGTAAACGCGTGCATTTATTAAGTCCGAGTCTGTGCACTTCAAAATATTGTATGGTTTTATAGAAATCGACGAAATAAAAAGCGTAACGCCACCGCGTAAAAAGAGGTTTCTCTGTACCTGGAATCGGTCAAAGCAGAACAGAATTGATTGTTTTACTAATTGGATACTAGAAGTATCCTACACAGTTTTCATAAACACAATTATCGATTTCAAGATTTTTTTTTTGCTCTGTGTAGGCTACTTCTAGTGTCTAGTAAAAAAATCAATTTGATCTGCTTTGAGGAAAAGCCACAACAATGTTTATATAATAAAAAATCTGTTGCCGGAATTCGGGGAGAATTGCTCAAATATTGATGCCGTTGTGTTCTCTTGTTCTGTCTAGATAGGAATCCCAGCAAGCTTAGTACAAGAGAGCACACGGGTATCGATGTTCAAAATTCAATAGTTGCAAAGATTTTAAAATTACTCTAAAATTAAATCATGCCTTGATTTGAATCTCAGAAATGTTATTCCGTAGGATTGATTAGGTTTTTTTTGTCAGTTGATTGATCGATAATGAAAACTTTGAAAAATAAACAAACAATTTAAAAAAGTGAACTTTTTCCACCATCAATCCAAGTTTGAAAACTCTTCCCGGAACTTCCACATGACGACACCATCCACTTCACAGCATGCAGTGCAAACATTTATCTCGTCAGTCATGAACCATCAATAAATTTGCTCTCCGGAGCCCATCGCCGGATGTCTGTCTAACGCTGCTGACGGTCGTGGTGGCGGGTTCTGTGTGTGTGTGTGTTGACTGTGCATAAACAGTTTGCCATTTGCCGCATCTACGCGTGATGGCTACCAGGGAACCGAGTCTTCGTCCATGGAAAAATCGCTTCCAACACCGGGGCACTCGCTACCATACTGGGAAATTCTAGGGAAACCCGGGGGTGGGAAAGTCCGTAATCGTCGGGCAATTCAACGCAACAACACTGTGAGGAGCAGATGCTACCATCGTAAGAGCACTGTGAAAAATATTGTAACGTAAAGGAGACAAACGAGCAAAACGATACAACAATACTCGACCCCCGGTGGTTGGCCACTTTTTCGTTTGACACTTCTTTTGTTTGTACCCCGTTGGTTGGTCAAAGTCAAACTAAAAAGTGACGAACTGACACTTTTTGCACGGTGCTCACGCACACTATCAAAACAAACGTTTGGTAGTGTGTATGAACTCCGTGTAAGAGGGGTGTCAAACTAAAAAATGACCCCGTTCGTTTGACAACAGTTGGTGTCAAACCATCGGGGTTTGCTAAACCAATTTAGCAAAACGATAAAAACGATTGAAACGATCAGAATGATCAGAGAAAAGTGATAATTAGCAAAAAAAATATATAATTCGAGTTTGATCTATTTATGTTCAATTTTTTTTAACTGTGAATAGACCATGAGTTTTTTAAAGCTTTATTTCCATTCGATTGGATCGCAAAGTGCGTTGTTTGGGTACACAGAACGCTCGAGCATGGGAAACAAAAGACTCATAATTAGTAAACATGTTGATCAAAAAGAGCGACCTAGCGTGAAGTGTGTACGTGTGCAATGCTACGTTTGTTTGTGTGTAGTTTAGTTGACATTGGAAAAAGGGTTCACGTCCCGGGTCCAATCCTCGGTGACGGTGATATCGACGTGACGTGTGTCCTCCCGGTGCACTTGTGTATGTGTGTGTGTGTGTTTGTGTGCGACAACAACTGCACGGACCATTGTTGGGAAATAATTAAAAAAGGGTCAAAACTAACAAAATACCGAGCCAATGTTTGTTTATAATTACGCCTCAGCGTTCAGCTTTCGGTTGTTGATATTGATGTTGTTGTTGTTGCAAAACATACCACGTGTGTACTTGAGGCTGGGGGGAGGGAGGTGCAGCAAAATGTTGAAACCATTGGTAGTGGTTACGCCGAGTGGGACGAACCGTTTTGGTGTGTACAAAGCGTACCAATTTATAGATGTTTAACGTACGAGGTTGTTACTTTATCTTTTTGTTATTCAATTGAGATTTTGAATCACTTTCAATTAATTGCTAAAACTGCTTAAAAAAAGTAATAATCAAAATAATAGCTTAACTACCACAGTTTACAATATAACTCAACCTAACGGTGCCAGGAGCAAACTGTTGTTAAATTTTGATTAGCTCTTCTAGTTTTTAATGTCCACCCGGAGAGCGCAACAGCTGGCCCGGGAAATTACACCGATTTTTCACATTTAATCACCAGTCCCAGGGAATGAACAAACTTGGTTCAACACTCCACCACTTGCACCCGGTTTGGAAAGGCCCTTAACCTTCGTTACATCGAGTGCCCTGCTTTATTAGCCGTACTTTGTCGTCACGTTAAAAATTGAACAAAATTTACGACCCTCCCTGGTTCAAACCCCAGCGTGAAATTCAGGGCAACCGTAAACCATACACTATTTTTCAGACCCCCCCAAATCAGCAACAACTTGCCGCACCACACTGACTGCTTTTCAGAGAGGCGGTAAATTTTCCACCACTTTTCAAACGTACAAAAACACCTGCAGCAGCTTGACTGGTGAAAATCGTGAAAAGTTTTTTTTTTTTGCTGTTGTTGCTTAACTTCTCTATGTTAGAGAACAGTTCTCACGTGAATACACAAAACACGGACGACGTGCCCCGGAGGCGACTTCACGGAAATGTGGTACTCCCCCGGAATCGCGCTGGGTGGTGCAACCTTGATCCGCGATGGTGGGGGGCGGTAGGGTGACAAGTTTTGGGAGTGCAGTATTTGTGTTGAAATGAGATTTTAGTCTGTCAATTTAAAAAAAAAAATTAACAAAAAAATAAACAAAGTTTAAAATAACCAAACTTACTTTTAAAATAGTGCGATTATTTTATCGGTACATATTGACTTGACGAAGTGTTCCAAAATTGTTTTCAAAGCAGTAATTTGAACATGGAAAAGTTACATTTGTGTTGGAGCAAATAAATAATAAACTGAAAACAAATTTATGCCAAACTCGAACAAATCTTTTTTTTTATTTAAAAGATGAAAACTTAAAAAAATTGAAAAAATTAAGAATTGGGTCAAGGGGTAAGACTGAGTTAAAAAAAGCATATTTTTTTATGCCCCAACCCAGACAGAGTAAAATAGGCATTACAGTTATGCCCCGAATTTGCACGCCTCAGTTAAGCACGGCCCAGTGCTTAACTGAAGCACAGAGCTAATGGGATTTTGGCTATATGGGAGACATTGGCTATAATCGTATGAAAAAGTCATGCAAACATCACAAAATTGTAGTGCTATGTCATTGGGATGATGTCAGCTATCCATTGCACTTATATATATACATAAACATTTTCACAAAATACGTATTTTTCCTCTATTTTGAAAATGTAATGTTTCTCGAAAAAAATCAAAATTCTCACAAAACTACGTATTTTTTTCAAAAATACTCTAATTTTTTCAGTTTCAGTTTTTCAGTTTTTTACAATATGGGTATCAAACGATCAGAATTGTTTCATACATTTTGAATGTAATACCATTTTTTTTTTTGTTTGAAAATAACGAAACTACGTATTTTTGAAAAAAAAAAATCAAAAATTTCAGTTTTTACAATCCCATATCAAACAATCGGAATTTTTCATACATTTCGAAAATTGTACCAATTTTTTTTAAATACTCAAAATTTTCACAAAACAACGTATTTTTGAAAAACAAACTTAAAATTTTATTTTTTCGTAATATGGGTATCAAATGATCGGGATTTTTTCATACATTTCAAATTTATTGACAAGATTTTTTTTAAATACTCAAAATTTCACAAAACTACGTATTTTTGAAAAATACTTAAATTTTCGAGTATAAAAAACTGAAACTTTGATTTTTTTTCTAGTCATTACATTCCAAATGTTTGAAAAAATTTCCGAACATTTGATATCCATAATGTAAAACAGTGAAACTAACAGTATTTTAAAAAAAACTAGTCTTGTGAGAATATTGAGTATGTTTTTATTACATTCGAAATGTATGAAAAAATCTTGATCGTTCTAAACCCATATTATAACAAACTGAAATTTTGATATTTTTTTCGAAAATACGTAGTTTTGTAATTTTTTTGAGTATTTTCAAAAAAATGTGTTATTAAATACATTCAAAATGTGTGGAAACATTCCGATCATTTGATACCCATAATGTAAAAAGCTAAAATTTTGAGTTTTTTTCGAAAATACGTAGTTTTGTGAAAATTTTGAGTATTCATTACAATTATTACATTCGAATTGTATGGAAAAATCCCATCATTTCATACCCGTATTGTAAAAAAAACAGAAATATGGAGTATTTTTTCGAAAAAAACGTAGCTTTGTGATTTTTTTTAGTATTTTCAAAAAATACGATATAACATTCGAAATGTATGAAAAATCCCGATAATTTTTCGTTGGATTAAGGCCAATGTCTCCCATATTGCCAAGCTCTGTGCTTCAGTTATGCACGCCTCGTAGAGCGTCCAATTTCCCGTCCCGGGAAAAAAATTCCCGGGAATTCCCGGGATTTCCCGTTAAAAAATATTTCCCGTTTCCCGGGAAATTTAAAAATTTCCCGGGAATTCCCGAAATTCAAGCGGAAGTATACATTTTTTTAATATTTATGGATCCATTTTTTTTTAAATTCTCTAGAAAAATGGAGAAACTCAATTTATTATCATGATTTATTTCTGATAATATTGGTTTCTAAAGCAACTGGAAATAGACCTAGCTTAATGAAAATAAACAATACGAATAGTTTACGTTTTTGTTTACCATGATTAAATTAGATAACAATTGAATTTCAAATAGGTTTTTGTAAGAAGAATTATTTCAATTCGTTCAAAAAATTTCTTTCTAAAGTAAAAGAATTATATAGCACTGGTGCATTAATAGGTGTTAGAAGGTTTAACCTGAAAAAATCGAAGAGTGGTAGTGGGATGATGACAGTTTATCGTATAATTTAAATCATGTGTTCGTTCTATAAAAATACGTAACAGAAGTCAATTATAAACCAGAAAACCATTAAAAAAACATTGAAAACAACTTTTTGCAATTCCGTCGTGAAACTACTTACTTTTCCTGTCATTCTTGAACGACGAAACAGCCTACTTTTCTGTACCAAAAATAACAGAATCGAATAGTAACCTTTTTTAAAACAAATGCTGAAAAGTTCTACTTTTCAGCACTGAAATGGATGCTGAAAAGTTGAACTTTTCAGCACTTGTTAGGAAAAGTTATTTTTTTCAACATTTTTTTTGACTTGAACGATTCATTGACTCAATGCATGGAAATTTGTCCTATAATTCTGTCCAAAGGGAGTTTTTCGGAATTGCAAAAAACGTTGTATGGAACTCGTTGCAAAACTTGATTTTTTCAGCACTCGTCGTATTTATCCAACTCGGTAAACCTCGTTGGATAAATGTACAACTCGTGCTGAAAAAATCCTCTTTTTGCAACTTGTTGCATAAACTACTATTGTATTGTTTAAGAGGTGCCCGAAAAGTTCAAACATGCTTTAATAACTTGCTCCAAATATTTGAAAATATTGAGTTGTTTGAAGTAAAACAAACACAAGAAGTTAGAATTTTAAGGAAAAACATAAAAGTTTAACCATTTTGTTCAAGAGCTGACATCAGTATAACTTGCTTTAGAGGAGTTATTTGTTATGAAAAAAATAATGTCTGAATGATTTTATTCGTTTCAACTTAATGTGTCAAACCATACTTTCTCAAACTGGTCACAAAGGCAAGTCTAAAGAAATTTAAGATTGCGGAGAATGGATTCATTTTACTTACTGTCCAAACACTTAGATGAAACAATATTTTTCAACAAAAATACAAGAGATAATTTTTTGATTTATTGTACGATTTGAGCTTAAAAAATTAGAAAATATACATTTTCTTGTAGTTGTATGAATTTTTACATGCAGTCAAGCTATTAGTTGATTTTAACAATTATTTTAACAATAAAAGTCGCTGTCCTATTCAATTTTGATGCAAAAGAAGATTCAGACCTAAGATTAGAGCAATTTTAAATAATTTTAAAATTTCCCGGGAATTCCCGGGATTTCCCGGGAAATCGGTTAAAAATTTCCCGTTTCCCGGGAAATGGGTAACCCCGGGAAATTGGACGCTCTAAGTCGCCTCGGTTTTGCATTCCCCATATGCGGTGCTAAACCGAGGCATGGTTTAGTATTTCAAAGCAGATATACTCAAAAAAATCACAGAATACCGTATTTGTTCGAAAACACTCACATTTTCAAAATTTTCAATGTGTTTATTAAACGAAGCAAAATTGTGTAGGCTTCTCCACTTTCAATAGAGTTTTCTTTTTTGAGCAATTCCAGCTCAAATAAGGATTTTTTCTGGTACTTTTGTACCCGACCCTCTCCGATTTCAATGAAACTTTGTAGACATGTTATCCTAGGCCTATATAAGACGTTTTTGTGTATATGGAGCCTATAGTACTCGAAAATAACATTTGAGATGGGCGTAAGATATTTAAATATTTTTGTATTTTGTAATTTAAAAATTACTATATCTCGAAGCCGTTGAGTCGTATCAAAAAGTGGTCAAAGACAAACTTATAGGAAATTGGACGAGTTTTCTGAAAAAAAATACACTGAAACCAAAATACATGCCAGATCTATGAGATTTCTTGATTTTTAAGTCTAAAACTTAAATTTAAAGGTGATGTCATTTTTTTTTCGCTCAAAATTTTTGAGGAAATAGCCTAAAATGTTACCAAGAGACTGACGAAAAATGCAGGATGGTATGTCGCTCTTAAAAAAATACAAAAATCATTTACTAAAACTGTTTTCTAAACTTCAAAATTTTTAAAACCGGTAGCGGGAATCGATTCTCCAGACAATTTTACATAAAAGTCTCCACACCCAAAATTCAGAGTCGAGATAATCGTTCTCTCAAAATTTATTGAGGCCTCAGTGCCAAAATCGATAGAATAATGGTACCAACTCACACCATCATAACAAATGAGTTCATTCGTTAGTTGAATCAATAAATCTCCAACAAGTGTCATACATCGACTTCTGACTTCTCCTTGGTCACCAAGCTGTGGTGGCCGAGGCAGCTAAGTCATTGGATTGGTTTGTCAAAGGTCTCTGGTTCGATTCCCGTTGTCGACACTTTTGGTTTTTTGTTTGACGGATGAACTTTTTTTGCAAATGAACCTCGAGAGAATAGTTCTATCGCCCATCTCGAGCTGTGTTCTCTGCGTCCGTGAATGGTACCACTATTCTCTCGACTCGAGACCATCATTCTCTCGGACTAGCGCTGCCAGTTTTGGGTGTATTAATTTGTTTTTTTTCCTTTCACTAAAATTTTGTTATTGAAACACTTTTACGTGTGAGCTGGTACTACTTCTGAAAATATGGATAATATATGGATAAAATATGGATAATAATATGGATATATCATTTGATCAATAGTATATTGTATAAAATAAGGGAATAATATCATCTATCAAATAATGATAGATAAAATGGATAGATGTCACCAAATCAAGATTTAACAGCTCCAGCAGGATTTGAACTTATCATCAAATGCCACCTGAATCGTAATTCTTCTAAGACTTCTTCCAGAAGTCTTAAATAAAATTTCATTCTTTAAAACATTTATTATTTCTCTAAGAATACAAAACTGTATCAAAATTACTTAAAAATCAATAAATAAAATGTTTTCAAAAGGCAAGCCACCCTAATCGCAACCACGTACTAGCTCACCAGTAACTGCCATAGTTTTCAATGGCAGCCATCCCGCATCGATGTAGGTACGTTACAGCGCACAGTTTCAGAAAAAAAAGTTTGGTGCCGGTGCTTTTTTAATCATCGCCTTCGGAAAACAGTTTTTCAACTTAATTATCGTTTCGGTAATTGCACCTTTCTCCAGCTCCAAAGTGGGCCAACCGCCCAAATGTAGGCAACGCCAACTGAGTTGATAGTGAATAAAACAACTGAAAACAAAACAGTTTTCTCACTTTTTTGTTCACCTCATTTTCAAGCGATGGCGTTTTAAGGAGTGGAGTGGTGGGTGTTGAAAACGATCATTTATTACACGAAGGGATGACACTAGAGAGGAGGGGGTGTTGCAAGCTTAGTTGGTTTTAGCGTGAAAACTCCAACGACGCTGCGAACGACCTGCCACTTTGACTGCACTATTTTGTGCAGTCAAGTGTAACGTGGAATGTAACTACTGTTGGGGGGGTGTTGATTAATTGCACGATAGCGTTGTTTGGTGGTTTCGAACTTTATGGAATTTAGAATTTGAAGCAATTTTGTAAATAGAATCATTAATTTAATAGTAAAATACAGACAAATGATACAATGTATTGGAGAGTTAAAAAAAACTCTGCTTCAAATAAAGACAAATTTAAACAGCTTCAAAAAAATCTCACCTTTATAGTCTGGTCTATTCCCGAACAAAGGTGAACCTTGGTAATGAATTCACCTCCAGTTCGAAATTTATAGACCAGGTGTTACATTGTTTGATTTATGTTGATGCAATTTAGATCCACTTAGCTCCAGTAGTAACAGCATCGACCTGAAAAGTTTACTCTATATATTTGAGCAACAGTTTGCTGTTGAATCATTTTTTGCTATCGAAGTTATCGAACATAAATTCCAAAGCAAAATATTAGCAGAGCTCTAACAAATTTTAATCCGCAGTCACAGTTTGATTTATCGACACGCACACTTCAAACAGGTAAACACATTAATTCCACAAAATATCGCATAAACAAATCTCCCACTTTGGTAGAGTCGTAAAAAAATTAACTAACAAACTAACGCATCCATTTGTCACCTGGTAGAAGCGTTCGGGTCATCAATAAGCGACAAATAGTAACAGCAATGCCAAATAAAAGCGAGCTTCCGAAAGAAGGCAAAAAAACCGCGGGTAGGCAAAATTAATTGTTTGCGTCAACATAAAAAAGGTAGACATAATGGCTGCCCACGAAGGAAAGTAATTATTCGCTCAAGGCCGTTTTAAGAATAAAGTATGACAAAACATAAAAAAATAGTTACTGTTTTTTTATAATCTTTTTGCAAAGTAGTGAAATAAAAAACTTGAAAAAAATTACTTTCACATTTCAAATTTCCAAACCAACTCTAATTACAGTATACAATACATAATTAAAATGCAATGGGGCAATTCGACATAGAATGAGCTATTTTTCGGTGTTTTTTTTTTTTTTTTTTTTTTTGATGACCAAGTCTCCATACAATTTTGGCAGCTATCCTTAAGAAATGGCGATTCCGAACATTTTGTTTATATTAAGATGACAAAAATGGCTATGAAACAAAATCATTTGGCAGCGTTGAAAAATTTCCAAAAAAAAATCCTGTTTTTTGAAAAAAAAAAAAATGGAAAACAGTCGAAAATCTATCAAATTCAAATTTTAAACAATTGATAAGATCCAAAATAATTAACTTATGGCTTTTACAAATGTCGGGGTTAACAGTTAAAACAGTTTTAAAAGCTCTGCCATTTTTCGTTACTCAACAGTAAACATTTTTGAGACATGTCATTTTAAGGGAAATTTAATGTACTTCTCGAATCTACATTTTAAAAAATCATTTAAAATTTTTGTGTTTTTCTAACTTTGGAGGGTTATTTTTTAGAGTGTAATCATGTTCTACAAAGTTATAGAACAGACAATAATTTAAAAAAAAATGGTATATAAACATAAGGAATTTGCTTGCAATCATCTCAAATTATAGTGATTTTACGAAAAAAAAAATGTTTTCAAAAAATTAGTTTTTCGATCATGGCCGTTGACCGTCACCCGCGACAGACACAAACGACGAAACTAAGGGAAAAAATATTTGAATTCAGAAAAAATGCTTTCGGAGTGAATATGACTTATCTATAAAAATGTTTTATTTTTTTTGATTTTTTTATTGCAGCAAATTAAATTTTCATTGGAAAAATCTTGTGAACTCGACTGTATAACTTATAGAACCTTAAGTATGTGTCGGCCCCTTCTTCCCCATTACTCTTACTAGCCTTAATATAATTATTTCTACAATTATTTAAATTTATTGAACCCTTTTTTTCTCAACTATGGTCATTGTAAAAAATTAAATCATTAACAATATATGCGACAAAAGAGAAAAAAAATATTCACACAAAATTATTTTTTTTTAGAATTTTGATCTCACTAATTTTAAATAAAAAAAATCACTCATTGAATGTGTGACAAAAGGTCGAAACGCATAAGGTCGAATGGACAAAAGGTCGAATGCCAAAAGGTCGAATGGACAAAACGTCGAAAGGACAGAAGGTCGAAGTAAAAATAAACATTTTACAAAACAAAACTTTTCATGCGAGTAAATACACAAATACACCATATTCTTTTTTTGAGTCACCTTTTTTTAAACGATTCCCGATTTACGCAACTTTTTTTCAGTCATGACTTAAAATGAGAATGATCATGACTTAAATTGGGAATCTGACTTAAAACAAGAATCTTTGGGATTTCGTAATTTGTCGGTGTATTTTCAAAATGTATCAATCGTATATTGTTTAGTTATGTTATTGAAACATTTAAGCATGGTTTTGGAGCACCTGGGATGTTCTAGTCCATCCAAAACTTACGGGAATTTTGTGCAACTGGCTTTACCAAAGAAACAAGTCAAAACTTCAAAATTTTGACAACGAATCCTGCCCAGACTACTTCAGTGAGTGCGGTAGACTACAGTACATTGTTGTAGCAACTTATTGGGATGATCTGGGTCATCCAAAGACTCCCTGGAGTTATGACCTGTGGGTCTACCACCGTAACAAGCCAGATGTCGACAGTTTTTGACCCCGGAACATACCCGCATAACTTCTGAGTATGGTAGACTACTTTCCAGATGTGTTTGGATGTCCTGGGTCATCCAAGGACTCCCAAGAGTTATGACCTGTGGGTCTACTACCGTAACACGCCAGAGGTCGACGATTTTTGATCCCGGGACATATCCGCATAGCTTTAGTGAGTATGGTTGACTACTTTGCTGATGTGTTTGGATGTCCTGGGTCATCCAAGGACTCCCTGGAGTTAAGATCTGTGGGTCTACCGCCGTAACAAGCCAGAGGTCGACGGTTTTTGACCCCGGAACATACCCGCATAGCTTCAGTGAGTATGGTAGACTACTTTCCAGATGTGTTGAGATGTCCTGGGTCATCCAAGATCTCCCTGGAGTAAAGATCTGCAGTTCTACCACCGTTACAAGCCAGAGGTCGACGGTTTTTGACCCCGGAACATACCCGCATAGCTTCAGTAAGTATAGAAGACAATACACACTGAAGCTATGCGGGTATGTTACAGGGTCAAAAACCGTCGACCTCTTGCTTGTTACGGCGGTAGACCCACAGATGTTAACTCCAGAGTGTTCTTGGCTGATCTAGGACATCCAAACACATCAACAAAGTAGTCTACCATACTCACTGAAACTATGCGGGTATATTCCGGGGTCAAAAACCGTCGACCTCTGGCGTTTTACGGCGGTAGACCCACAGAACTTAACTCCAGGGAGTCCTTGGATGACCCAGGACATCCAAACACATCTGGAAAGTAGTCTACCATACTCTCTGAAGCTATGCGGGTATGTTCCGGGCTCACTAAAGCTATGCGGGTATGTTCCGGGGTCAAAAACCGTCGACATCTGGCTTGTTACGGCGGTAGACACACAGGTCATAACTCCAGGGAGTCTTTGGATGACCCAAATCATCCCAATAAGTTGCTACAACAATGTACTGTAGCCTACCGCACGCACTGAAGTAGTCTGGGTTGGATCCGTTGTCAAAATTTTGATGTTTCGACTTGTTTCTTTGGTAAGCCAGTTGCACAAAATTCCCGGAAGTTTCGGATGGACTAGAACATCCCAGATGTTCCAAAACCATGCTAAAAATTTTTCATAACATAACTAAACAATATACAATTGATACATTTTGAAAATACTCCGACAAATTACGAAATCCCAAAGATTCTTGATTTAAGTCAGATCCTCAATTTAAGTCAATGACAGTCTTTTTTTAAACGATTCTCGATTTAAACACCCCCATTTCGTTGTGTAAATCAAGAATATGGTGTATAGAAAAGCAGCTATGGAAAGATGATTTGAACGTTTTTATTTGATTTCACTTCTATACTCTTAAAAATTTAGAGGACTTCTGAACAAAACTTGCCCCCAGATTGTTGGAGACTTTTTTAAATGGGGGAAGGGGGGGGGGGGGGGGGTCAGAGAGAGATTCTATATAAAATATAAATAAATAAGATCGATCTTTTTATACACACCGTCATCAGAGGGGGGTTGGGTCTGGGGGCTGAGAATGGGTTATACAAAAATAATGAAATTTATATGACCCAATGTCATGACGGTAAAGCTATGTTTTTGAAGTCAGATTTTTCTTAGGATCAATTGTGACTTTTTCATTTTTCAAAACTTGTTGAAGATGTAACTTAAGAATTGTAAATAGTACGGTTAAGGGGAACATTGGGTTACTTAAAATTAGTTAATTTAGAATTTGTAAATATCTACCTAATAACCTAAACATAAATGTAAATTTGTGCCAACACGATCTGAAAGTGATCTAAAGCCGATCACACACATGCAATACACACATCGTACAGCAGATCGCTGTACAGCTCGAAGCTCTATAGGAGAAGAATTGTACTTAGAGTATCAGTTCGGAATAAACGATCACCGCGTACACACCAGTTTGTGCCCTTACACGCCGTGTTCTCTCTCGGAATAAAGTTTGTTGACCCGCAACACTTTTTCTTTGCTGTGTCCGAACGGTTCGATCGCGCGTGAATTCGCTAAGTGCCCTAGAAATCGGAACTTAGCCGATTTGGAGGCAAATCGCTTTGCTCTTGGGGATTGTGGCGCATCTTGACCGACCTGGCGAAAGGTGGCAAGAGCGGCCAGCGCTGAAGATTTGTGGTCTGCGGACGAAGAAGGGCTTGTGGCGACCCAAGCCCTCGGTCACCGTGGATAGACCGTGTGTGTGCGTGTGCTTAACCGGTGCTACACAAGGTGTAGCAAGGAAAGCCCTTCGATCCCGGCACCGTTCGCTCTGTGCTGAACATTAGTGGTCCTTCGAGCCGGATCGAAGGCCATACGGACCGGGAAGTGCGCGCATTGGGTGATTACGGGCCACGCGGCCGTCCGAGCTACTGTCCCGCGGATCGGGATCGGGATCGTCGCCATCGCGCTGGGAGGTTGTACCAAGACGGGTACACCTCGTTCGTCGTGTGTGTGGGACATACCGTACGCGGTATCGTGCGCGCGCGCGCGTGGAATTACGGTCACGCGTGCCAGTGTCGTTGTGGTAGAAATACCAGGTCGCGCGCGAGTGTTACAGGTCGTTCTGCTGTTGCTGAGCAGTATCTGTGGTGGTGCTGCTGCTGTTGAAGAGGTGCTTGACCTGCGCTGCGGGTGATTGACCTGTAAGCGTCGTTTGCTGGAACGAGATCGTCGCGGGAGAAGACATCTTTGCTGGTAGCTGTTCAAGCCGTCGAGATGCCGCCTAAGGAAGCGACCAAAGTTCTGGCCGAGCGGTTGGCCAAGCGCAAGGGGATTCTCGCGCTGCGTGACAACATCGAGAAGTTTGTGAGCAAGTTCAACGGCGAGCTGGACATGTGCCAAGTGTCAGTGCGACTCGATTCCTGGATCAGCTGAAGAACGACTTCCTGGACGTGCAGAACAACATCGAGAAGTTGGATGAGCCGAACAATCTGGACGCGAACATTGCTCAGCGGGTCGACTTCGAGCAGCGCTACTGTGACATCAAGGGATTTTTGCTCTCCAAGCGACCTGTCGATCTCAACCAAACATTGGAGATGTCTACGATGTCTCACTCGCACTCGCACAATTTCCACCTGCGTCTCCCGAAGATCGAATTGCCGCAGTTCGACGGAGACTACTCACGCTGGTTGTCCTTCCGGGACACTTTTGTGTCGATGATCCATGCCAACTCGGACATACCAACTGTAGCCAAGCTGCAGTACCTGCTGCAGTCGTTGGGACCGACAGCCAAGAAGCCTTACGAATCCGTCGATATCAAGGCTGACAACTACTTCACGACGTGGTCAGCGATACTCAAGCGGTACGACGACAAGCGTCACCTGAAGCGACAGCTGTTCAGAGGTTTGTACGATTTGCCAGCAGTGCCAGAGGAGTGTGCGTCTGCGATCCACAACTTGGCTGATGACTTCCAACGCCACGTGAAGGCGCTCGAGAAGTTGGACGAACTTGTGCAGCATTGGGACACGCCGCTGGTAAACATGCTGTCGTACAAGTTGGATCAAGCGACGTTGCGAGCGTGGGAGGAGAAGAATAGCGAGAAGGCCGACGTTAAGTACGACGACATGATCGAGTTCTTGTACCAACGGGTACGCGTTTTGGAAGCTAGCGGATCGGAGTCCAAGCAGTCGGCATCGGCAAAGGTGACCGGTTCCTCATCGAAACAATCTCGGCCGAGGTTCGTTGCCAACGCTGCCTCTTCCTCCAGCTCGAACGGTTCGTGCTTGCTTGGGTGTTCGGAGAACCATCATCTACGCAGATGTCCAGTGTTTCTTGGGAAGGATGTGCAGCAACGCCGAGACCTGGTTGCGCAGAAACGGCTGTGCTGGAACTGTCTCTCGGCTGGCCACCCGGCCAGGAAGTGTGGGTCCAAGTTCTCGTGCCAAACTTGTAAGCAGAAACACCATTCACTTGTGCACGTCTCGTCTCCGACGAGGGTTTCATCGACTCCTGCTGTGACTTCCGTCACAATTGATCAACCGTCCAACACCGCGTCGGCGAACGCGGCCCCGGTAGGCTCAAGTTCTACCACTCCACAAGTCAGCATGGCAGTGCAAACTGCATACAACACGGTTCTGCTGGAGACGGTTGTGGTGAATGTGGTTGACGATCACGGCAAGAAGCACAAGGCGCGAGCGTTGCTGGACTCAGCTTCGATGTCAAACTTCATGTCGGGTCAGCTGGCAAAGAACCTCTACAATCGGCCGATCAAGGTGGACGTCGCAGTAGCTGGGATTGGAGTTTCAACACAACGAGTTCGCAGCGCAATCACAGCCGCGATCGAGTCCAGGAACACAACGTTTTCTACGAAGCTGGAGTTCCTGATCCTGAGGCAGCCTTCTGCAGAGCTGCCAACCGTGCCGATAGACGTGTCGACATGGAAACTTCCGGATATTGTGCTGGCAGATCAACGCTTCAACGTACCTGAACCGATCGACCTGGTGATCGGCAGTGAATCGTTCTGGGAACTGCACACTGGGCGGAAGATCTCGCTTGGAGCAGGTCTTCCATGGGTAGTTGAAACGCACTTTGGTTGGGCGGTATCTGGCACCGCATCCGCTGAAACTACCTGCATCCCCCGCATCTGTCAGCTTTCAGCTGTGAACGATCGTCTGGAGGCTGCAATCCAGAGATTCTGGGAAGTTGAGACGATCCCGGAAGGCCCCGCTCACTCTGTCGACGAGAATCGCTGCGAGGAGTTCTTCGCCAAGACGACCACCCGTAACGCTACAGGAAGGTACGTGGTTCGTCTTCCCCTGACCGATAACCCTGAAATCGTCCTGGGGGATTCCAAGACCATCGCAGAGCGCCGCTTTCTCGGCCTGGAACGTCGATTGGATCGAGATCCTGCGACGAAGGAGGCCTACCACAAGTTTATGCACGAGTATCTGTCGCTGGGCCACATGGAGTTGGTGGACGGACCTGTGGACTACCGGAGGCCACACTGCTACTTGCCGCACCACCCTGTCTTCAAACAATCAAGCACAACGACGAAGGTCAGGGTCGTCTTCGACGCGTCGTGCAAGACGTCGTCCGGCTACTCGGTGAATGAAAAGATGCTCGTTGGACCGGTCGTTCAACCGGACCTGCTGTCGACGCTGCTGAAGTTCCGGTTTCAAGCGGTCGCACTGGTGGCGGACGTCGAAAAGATGTACCGTCAAGTGCTCGTGCATCCTGACGATCGGCCTCTGCAGCGGATTGTTTGGCGATTCAACCCGACGGATCCCATCTCGACCTACGAATTGCGGACGGTCACCTACGGCACGGCAAGCGCTCCCTTTCTGGCAACCAGAACGCTCGCTCAGATCGCGCAAGACAACAAAGAACTCCACCCGGACGCTGCTGAAGCTGTTGCACGAGATTTCTACGTCGACGACTTGATCTCTGGTGCGCCGGACGTGGAAACGGCGATCAAACTGCGCCGCGAGATATCTACGATGCTTGCTGCTGCTGGTTTTCCGCTCAAGAAGTGGGCGTCTAACGCCCCTGAAGTGCTACGAGACATTCCACCCGAGGATCTTGCACTTCTGCCGGTTTACGACCTGCAAGATGGTCAAACTGTAACCACACTCGGCATCGTTTGGGACCCACAGACAGACACCCTCTGTTTCCGGGTCCAACTACCACCCCCTGCGTCGGTGCTCTCAAAGCGCAAAGTGATGTCTTACATCGCACAGATTTGGGACCCGTTTGGACTGGTTGGTCCAACAACATTGAAGGCGAAGCTGTTTATGCAGCGCTTGTGGGCGCTCAAACACAAAGGAGAAGCCTGCGCGTGGGACACCCCGCTCCCACTCAAGATCCAGCTGGAATGGAAGGAGTTCCACATGCTGCTGCACATGCTCAGCCAGGTCAAGGTTCCGCGGTTCGTCTCTACGCCTGGCGCCACTATCCAGTTGCATTTTTCTCCGACGCGTCGGAAAAGGCTTACGGCGCCTGCTGTTACGTCCGAGCTGCGGCCGCCAACGGAGTTACCACTCGTCTGCTGTCCTCGAAGTCCAAGGTCGCGTCGCTGTCGTCCCATGACTCGATCAACAAATTGGAGCTAAATGGTGGCCGGCTCTCTACGCAGCTGTACAAGAAAGTCAAGAAAGCCCTGAACCTGTCTGATGCCGTTCCAGTCTTCTTCTGGACAGATTCGCTTACGGTTCTTCACTGGTTGAACTCTCTGCCCAGCCGTTGGAAGACGTACGTCGCGAATAGGGTGTCCCAAATCCAGCTGTGCACTAGCCGCCATGTCTGGGGACACGTACCCGGCGTCGACAATCCCGCCGACTACATCTCTCGAGGACTGAGCCCGCTGGAACTGCTCGATTGTCTGTGTTGGTGGTTTGGGCCCCTTTGGCTGAAGCAAAACCCGGACTACTGGCCAAAAACTGTGTTGACAGCCGCAGACGCTTCAGCTGTAACCAAGGAAGAACGCAAGGTGCCGATCGTTGCGATGACCACCGTCGAGGCTGATTTCAGCAACCGTGTTTTCAGCTTGACCTCGAGCTTTCCTAAGCTCCGTCGCGACATCGCATTCTGCCAGCGCTTTCTTTCCAAGCTTCGTGAACGCTCGGTGCAACGGCGCGATGCACCTGAACAGTACGCCCTGCTTACTGTTGGAAAAGTAACAACCCCTCTATCGGTTACGCCGCTCTCTACGCACGAACTCCAACACGCTGAATTCTCGCTGGTGCGCCTAGCGCAGCAAGAACACTACGCTGAGGAGATTTCTGACCTCTCTGGAGGTGAACGGGTGTCCAAGTCGTCGCCACTCAAGTGGTTGAACCCGTTTGTTGACGTTAACCGTATCCTGCGAGTCGGTGGCCGGCTTCGGAACGCCAAACTGACTCACGAAAGCAAACACCCGATTGTTCTCTCTGCGCGACACCCGCTAACGGCTCTGTTGGCTAGTTACTTCCACGAGAAACTACTGCACGCAGGTCCCGCCCTCATGCTGGCCACTCTCCGCCAGAAGTACTGGATCTTGGGCGGACGAAACCTGGTGAAATCTGTCTACCATCGCTGCCACACCTGTTTCCGCAGTAAACCCACGCTGGTAATCCAGAGCATAGCAGATTTGCCAGCATCGAGGGTCGCACCAACTCGTCCGTTCTCTGTCTGCGGCGTTGACTACTGCGGGCCGTTTTATATCAAGTCACCTGTACGCAACCGCGCCCCCACCAAAGTCTACGTGGCCATTTTCGTTTGCTTTTCGACCAAGGCGGTCCACATCGAGCTGGTGAGCGATTTATCCACACCAGCATTCATCGCAGCTCTACGTCGACTGGTCGCCCGCAGAGGACAGGTTGTCGAGTTGAATTCTGACAACGCGACCGCCTTCAAGGGTGCTGCGAATGCACTGCACCGTGTGTACCAGATGCTGAAGGTCGAACAAGTCGATCGGAATGAGATTTTCACCTGGTGCGCAGAGAACGGGATTCGCTGGAAATTCATCCCACCACGCGCGCCGCACTTCGGCGGACTGTGGGAGGCGGCGGTCAAATCCGCCAAAACACACCTACTCAAGACGATGGGCACCACTAGTGCCAACTACGAGGACATGCTCACACTGCTGGCGCAGATAGAGATGTGCCTCAACTCTCGCCCACTCACGCCCATGCCGGACGACCCGGCAGACGCTGAAGTCCTGACCCCGGGACATTTTCTCGTCGGGAGCAACCTCCAAGCCGTTCCGGAAATGGACCTGAAGGAGATTCCAGACAACCGCCTCAACAACTGGGAGCTGACGCAGAAACGAGTCCAGCAAATCTGGGCACGCTGGTACCCCGAGTATCTGCAGCAGCTGCAGTCACGTGCGACGAAAGGTTGCAACCCACCTGTCGCCGTCGAGGTCGGCAGAGTCGTCATCATCAAGGAAGACAACGTTCCGCCTGCAAGCTGGCCCCTCGGAAAAATCGTGAAGCTGCACCCGGGAAAAGACGGCATCGTTCGGGTCGTGACCCTGAAGACAGCAGCGGCCAAGGAAGTCGTACGTGCTGTCGCCCGCATCGCTCTCCTGCCAACACCAAGCCAATGATCATCATCAAAGTCCAGGTAGAGCAACCCATTGTGGGAGATCTTGCTCGATGCGCACCTGCGCATAGTCCAGGTAATTATGTTTCCAATAATCCACATCAACCCGTTCGATCTACCTGGTCTTTCTTTTTCCGGTTTGGCGAGGATGAGCAGTCGAGGCAGAGCGAGACAACTCGCACCAAATCCAGGTAGAGCAACCCACTTGGGAGAACTTGCTCGATGCGCACCTGCGCAGTGTACAGGTAATTGCGGTTCCAATAACCCACACTCGCAAGTTTGATCTACCTGGTCTTTCTGTCTTTCTCGGTGGCGAGGACAAACGCTGAGGCTGAACGAGCCTTGCTGCACTTCACCTGCATCGGAGCATCCCACACCTGTTTGCTGCACCAACGAAACAGTGCAATTTTGAATTAGGGAAAATGCTAGAGTAGGGAAGTGTGATTAGAAATTAAGTAGTTTTAGTTGAAATGCTGCCACATTTCAAGGTGGCCGGAATGTTGAAGATGTAACTTAAGAATTGTAAATAGTACGGTTAAGGGGAACATTGGGTTACTTAAAATTAGTTAATTTAGAATTTGTAAATATCTACCTAATAACCTAAACATAAATGTAAATTTGTGCCAACACGATCTGAAAGTGATCTAAAGCCGATCACACACATGCAATACACACATCGTACAGCAGATCGCTGTACAGCTCGAAGCTCTATAGGGAGAAGAATTGTACTTAGAGTATCAGTTCGGAATAAACGATCACCGCGTACACACCAGTTTGTGCCCTTACACGCCGTGTTCTCTCTCGGAATAAAGTTTGTTGACCCGCAACACTTTTTTCTTTGCTGTGTCCGAACGGTTCGATCGCGCGTGAATTCGCTAAGTGCCCTAGAAATCGGGACTTAGCCGATTTGGAGGCAAATCGCTTTGCTCTTGGGGATTGTGGCGCATCTTGACCGACCTGGCGAAAGGTGGCAAGAGCGGCCAGCGCTGAAGATTTGTGGTCTGCGGACGAAGAAGGGCTTGTGGCGACCCAAGCCCTCGGTCACCGTGGATAGACCGTGTGTGTGTGCGTGTGCTTAACCGGTGCTACACAAGGTGTAGCAAGGAAAGCCCTTCGATCCCGGCACCGTTCGCTCTGTGCTGAACAAAACTATTTAAATTTGAAAGAATTTAAATTTCTTTAAAATATTCCACGATTTTTAGGTAGTTAAGTAAAAAAAATCTTTAAAAAATATTTAGAGGTCGACCTTTTTAAAAACAACTGCTCATGTTTGAAAGATTAAAAAAACTCACAAAAATATGATTATAGTCAAGAATAGGATGTTTAAAAAATAAAAATAAACTTCCAAAATATTTTAGTAGTCGAACTATTCTTTTGAGAAACTGATCATGTTTGAAAGAAAAGAAAAACTCAAAAACTTATTGACAAAAAGAAAAGGTTGATTTTAAAAATAAAATAAAAACTTAAAAAATATTTTAGAGATCAAACTTTGTTTTTTTTTTTTCAAGGAACTGCTCATGTTTGAAAGAATGGAAAAACTCACAAAAATATTTTAAAAATCAAAAATAGTTTTTGATTGAAAACAAAAAAAACTTCCGAAATATTTCAGGAGTTGAACTTCCTTTCAAAGAACCGCTCATGTTTTGAAGAATGGAAAAACTCACATTCGACCTTTTGTCCTTTCGACGTTTTGTCCATTCGACTTTTTGTCCACTTTTGACCTTTTGTCCATTCGACATTATGTCTTTCGACCTTTTGTCGCACATCCATTTTGTATATGCTAAAATGAGTGTTAGATCCTTTTTTTTCTAAAAACCTTTTTAAAAAAACCCACATAAGAATCTTTTAAGTTTTTGATAACTACTACTATTACTATTATTGGCACTACGCCCCCCGGGGCATGGCCTTCCTCTAACGTGGGATTTCTGCTCCAGCGCCTCTGACGAGACAGGAGAAACCGGGACCGACGTTTTACTTCACCATCCGATAGAAGCTCAGTGGATAAGGCGGGAATCGAACCCGCGTCTCATAGCATCATCGGGATCGGCAGCCGAAGCCGCTACCCCTGCGCTACGAGACCCACACTATTCTATTTAAATTTTGTGTATGTTGGAAAATAATACAAAAATCCCAATGAAAGTTAAAATAAACCAATAAAACCACTTTCAACAGATATATTGAATTAGGGGAACAGCGTCTAATTCCAGCGTGCCTCTAATGTTGGCAGGTCAGAACTTTGACATTCAATTAAAGCTAATTAAACGCGTTTTCAACTGAAATCGAGTGATAAATAGCTCAATAAGAAGTGAGCAAGCAAGTTTCTATCAAAAGTTTTGCAAAATTAGTTGTTTAAATAGTGAAAATCAGCAAATTGGATGGAGTTGGGAGCGAGAGCTAAACCTGCCAATCATACGAGAACTTCCCCTATTCTTTCAAAAACATATCAACTTATTTGTAACGAATTTTAAAAAAAGATAAAAACGACTATTCAGAAAAAAATATAAAGATTCAAAAATCATGCAAAAGTTTCAAAATTTCGATGGAAATAATTTTTTTAAATGCATTTGACACTAGTTCCGATGTTTTGCAATCATTAGTTTTCCATAAACGTAAGATATTTATGAAAACGAAAATTTTAGCGAAAAATTAACTTTAACAATTTTCAAAAATTCAAGAGATTTTTGAAAAAAAAATCCATGTATGGTGAAAATGATTCTAGACGGAGGGGAATTGCACTTGAATTTCCATGGAAATTTTAAAGTTTTTTTATTTGTCGTTGATTGCCGGGTTGCCAGTGCTCCAAACTTTACGACAAATTGTTAAGATTAGTCTCGCTCAGCATGGCAAAAATCACCGGTTGCCCAATCAATTCTGGATTCACTTACGCTTCGTGACTGATTCAATTTCGACGCCCACGCACTGTCGTTTGTGAATAATATGGCAACAATCTTCCCCTCTCCCCTCTTAAATTGACGTCACTGACTGACTGTCTAGCAGCACTGCTTTTGTGCTCTGCGGTGGTACGATTTTTCCTTTGACAATTGACTCAATTCGTCAGCAGTGTGTGTATGTGTTTGTGTTCTACTGCTTGTACATTACCAACGTTGTAATGAAGAGAAATAAATTATTTGATTATATTACTCGAGTATTGGTGTTGTTTTGGAGGAACTCACCGAGCAACAACAGAAAAAAAGTGTCATTATTGTCCACCGTATGAATCGATTGGGACAGGAATATGTGGCTCAATTTTAATTATTTTAATGTTTTTTTCTTTTTTTAAGAATATTTTTTTCAATATCACTTTTTTGATTATTTTTACAAAAAGAAATCCAGTTTTTTAGGCGCTTTGATGCATTCAAGACATTTTTCCTCCCCTAACTTAACCCAGCAAAAAATCGCCTCATCATTAACTCGCTCCCTTTGCCACGTGGTTAATTTATTCCAAGACCAAGATGTTGATGACTACAGAGCCGAACATCGTCACCGCCAAGTAAACACATTTGTTTGCTTTCTTTATTTGAATTCCATTGCTGTTTGACGACCTGCCTCCCGCTACACACAGAGGTCCTTAAGAAATCAGCCAAATTACCTTAATTTCTCTAGACGAACGCCGACGATTTTGTCGCATTGGGTACGGGGAGAAGTGACACATCGTGAGTCAGTCGGTTGAGTTGGTTCTATTAATTAATGTTGTGTCGTGGTCAAATGATTGCTGCAGCAACATCGAATCCAGCATGGTTACTACTTAAGTGGCTAATGGGCCATGTCGGAGGGCCGTGAACGGCACGTGGCACAGATCTGAGGGGGGCACCGAAGGGGGTCAATGGGAAAATAAAACATTTCCGCAAGCTATTACAACTGGTGCTAGTTTTTGCTTGTGGAAAATAAACATAAAAATGATTTACTTCCAAATCAGAAAATGAAATCAAGTACAAAAAAAGTCTAACAAATCGTCCCTGGTGGATTCAAAACCCTGAGACAAACTATGTGAAAATTAATTCACACGAGTTCTTGTTCAACTTTTAATTTAAATCACCCCTTTTTGACACACAACTGCAATTGCACTCATTGCAAACAATGCTCTAATTTGCAGTTGCACCAAATTCTCCTCGTTCGTTCATCAAACAACAACCCCTTCAAAATGAAGCACCCCTTGCGACTAACCCGAAATTCAATATTTTCAAAGGAAATTTCTTGCAAAAAAAACCCTTGTCCCTTGTTTTACGAGCCGCTAATCCGGCGATGACAAATTTCGCAAAGTTTGAAGGAAAAAAAAATATCGTTCAAAACGAACCCCTTTCCCTTATTAGTTCTGCCAGTTTTGAGGCAATCGTGGCGGGCTTCATTAGATATTATTTATCACCTTGGCTCGATATTTTTCCTTATCCCACAGTTGAGGAAAAAAAGGGGAAAAAGGAGGAACACACACGCGTGCCACCTTTTCGGAAGCCCATTCATTTCAGGAGCAGCGACTAGATTGGCACAAGGGAACACAATTCAGTGGTTCTCCTGTTTCTCTGCGTTTTTGGAAAGGAAGTTTCCCTTGGTGTGAGCTGTTCTGATTTTGAGATATTTTCTTGATTTTCTTGTACGTTACATACTTTATTTAGGAATACACCCCGGCTAATTTTTTTTCAAAGCATCTAATTTTATTTTAATACTTTGTGAAGCTTTCTTATTAATAGTGCAGAAAAGCAATTCGCAACAAAATTTTGAGGCTAGGAATTTTGGCAGGTATGATTTTCATAAAGTATTCGCCTCCTTTTCTCTCCCACAGAAAACTGGTGACAATGTAGCTGTCAAACTAGGCCAAAATGTTAAAGTCATTCACAAATTGTGACGTCAGAAATGAACTCAAATCACTCAAAGTTCATTTTGTGAGTGACTTTAACATTTTGGCCTAGTTTGACAGCTACCTCGTTCCCAGGTTTTCTGTGGGAGAGAAAAGGAGGCGAATACTTTATGAAAATCGCGACCTCTATAGAGGAGAAAAGCAACTCGCGACAAAATTTGGAGGCTAGGAATTTTGACAGGTATGATTTTCATAAAGTATTCGCCTCCTTTTCTCTCCCACAGAAAACCTGGGAACGAGGTAGCTGTCAAACTAGGCCAAAATGTTAAAGTCACTCACAAAATGAACTTTGAGTGATTTGAGTTCATTTCTGACGTCACGATTTTCTCCTCTATTGAGAAAAGCTCGGAACTTAACCTAAAAGGTAAATAATCAAAATGAACTTTTTTGACAGGTGCCGTTTTCGGGATTAGGCATGTTTTTTCAAATTCAAATCGTGACGTCAGAAATGAATTCAAATCACTCAAAGTTCACTTTGTGAGTGACTTTAACAGTTTGGCCTTCTTTGACAGCTACTTTGTCCCCAGTTTTCTGTGAGACTTTATGAAAATCATACCTGTCAAAATTCCTAGCTTCAAAATTTTGTCGCGAGTTGCTTTTCTCCTTTATAACTACAACCTCGCCGAAAAAAACCAAACAGATCAGAAAATTCCTTCTAAAGTTACAGATGTTCGAATATTCACGTATAGTTTTTGAATAGATAATCCATACATATCTGATCTAGCTGCCAAAATAGTTTGGAGACTTGTACGCCACAAAATGGCTTCTTTGGTCGTAGGGAAGGCCTCCTCAAAGTTTATGGCAAATTAAAAGTACCAAAGAATAAAAATGGTCGAAATCAGCAGGTTTTGTAGAGAATAGCGCCATTTTGGTAATTTTGATCATATTGACCATTTTTGGTCAATTCGGTCATTTTGGTCATTTTGGTCATTTTGGTAATTTTGGTCATTTTGGTCATTTTGGTCATATTGGTCATTTTGGTCATTTTGGTCATTTTGGTCATTTTGGTCATTTAGGTTATTTTGGTCATTTTGGTCATTTTGGACATTTTGGTCATTTTGGGCATTTTGGTCATTTTGGTCATTTTGATCATTCTGGTCATTTTGGTCATTTTAGTCATTTTAGTCATTTTGGTCATTTTGGACATTTTGGTCATTTTGGGCATTTTGGTCATTTTGGTCATTTAGGTTATTTTAGTCATTTTGGTCATTTTGGTCATTTTGGTCATTTTGGTCATTTTGGTCATTTTGGTCATTTTGGTCATTTTGGTTATTTTGGTTATTTTGGTCATTTTGGTCATTTTGGTCATTTTGGTCATTTTGGTCATTTTGGTCATTTTGGTCATTTTAGTCATTTTAGTCATTTTGGTCATTTTGGACATTTTGGTCATTTTGGGCATTTTGGTCATTTTGGTCATTTTGATCATTCTGGTTATTTTGGTCATTTTGGTCATTTTGGGCATTTTGGTCATTTTGGTCATTTTGGTCATTTTGGTCATTTTGGTCATTTAGGTTATTTTGGTCATTTTGGTCATTTTGGACATTTTGGTCATTTTGGGCATTTTGGTCATTTTGGTCATTTTGATCATTCTGGTCATTTTGGTCATTTTAGTCATTTTAGTCATTTTGGTCATTTTGGACATTTTGGTCATTTTGGGCATTTTGGTCATTTTGGTCATTTAGGTTATTTTAGTCATTTTGGTCATTTTGGTCATTTTGGTCATTTTGGTTATTTTGGTTATTTTGGTCATTTTGGTTATTTTGGTTATTTTGGTCATTTTGGTCATTTTGATAATTTTGAAAATTTAACCATTTTGGTCATTTTGTAAATTTTGGTGATTTTAGGAATTTTTAGAAATTTTGGTTATTTGACGTCATTTTGAAAATTTTGGTGACTAGGTCGACTTGGTTAATTTGAGGATTTTTGTAGTTTTTAACTTATTTTACAGTTACTTTTTCATAATTCTCGATTAAATTTTCAAAAGGTCCTGTCTGCATAGGAGACTCGTGAGGGATAGGTTGTTTTGAAAATTTAATCTAGAATTCTATAATTTTTTTTTTTTTTTGATAAGGTTTTGTGAACAAACGTAAAGATTGAGTATATCCCGCATACTCCGATGAACATTGACATAAGGTGTGAAAGGGATTCACTCAATGTTTGGTTATAAAAAAAAAGCTTTCTACTTTTCATTTATTTTCAATCCATATTTGAGCATCAAACCGCCTACACCTTCCTCCGTCACGACCATCTTCGACATCCTTCAGAAGCCATAATTTTCTAGAAAAATTAAAATCAATACTACACCCAAAGTTAAAGACCAAGCGGATAGTCCTCCCGAAAAGAAACGAAAGAAAAGTGCTATTTTGCCTCTCGTGCTTATGACAACAACAATACGTGTTCATTCGTTCATTGAAACAGTTATATACTTATATGGACAAATGACCGCCATTTAGTCACCGAACCATGGCGGCCGATGCGGCAAAGGCACGGTTCAATAGGTCGAAGGTCTTGAGTTCGAGTCTCGGTATAGACACTTTTTTCTGAAGGGTGAACTTTATGGAAAATGAACTAATGAGTAAAGTACTCTCGGTAATAGAGGAGAAAAGCAACTCGCGACAAAATTTTTAGGCTAGGAATTTTGACAGGTATGATTTTCATAAAGTATTCGCCTCCTTTTCTCTCCCACAAAAAAACTGGGGACAAGGTAGCTGTCAAACTAGGGAAAAATGTTTAAGTCACTCACAAAATGAACTTTGAGTGATTTTAGTTCATTTCTGACGTCACGATTTTCTCCTCTATAGTGGAAAAAATCGTAACGTCAGGAATGAACTCGAATCACTCAAAGTTCATTTCGTGAGTGACTCTAAACAGTTTGGCCTAGCTTGACAGCAACATTGTCCCCAGTTTTCTGTGGGAGAGAAAAGGAGGCGAATACTTTATGAAAATCATACCTGTCAAAATTCTTAGCCTAAAATTTTTGTCGTGAGTTGATTTTCTCTTCTATTTCGGGCTTTATCTGGGTGCAGAATAGCGGCCTCAATTTAGAACTGTCAAAGCGGAACCAATTAACTGTTGGAAAAATAATGTGGCAAGTATTGTAATCGATGTATAATTTATTTTGTCGGGAATAAAAAGGTCGAGGACGTCGAGCCTTTGAGGTATTCAAAGTCAACAAATCTCAAGAAAAGGGTTGAAATCGAGATTGGCATAATTCGTCGCTAACATTTCAATAAGCGCTATGTCTCACGCATAACCTATGTTTACGAATGTTTTACGACGAATTATCAGTAACTAATGACAACTGCCAAATAACAATGAATAATCTAAATCCTGTATTATCACAGCGCTTCAAAGATACATAATCTCGTAACTTCCATTCGGTTGCTCTTCGCAAAATTCCTCCCACTTCCAACGCAATTTTTCGTCAGGTTGAAAACAAAGAAGGACTATTTTTGCCGCCCATCGTTTAGTCTACGAACAAAAAAAGCGCAAAGAACTTATGTTTTCAGCGAAAACACTTTAATATTGTCAGTTCCAAAATGTTTCTAAACGAGTCACTTCAGCAGCAAAAAATATGTCACGCTTGAGCTTGAACATAACCTTCTACTTTGTTTATGTTTACAGCTGTAGTGCAGTTGTATTAGTGAGGAGCAGTTGGGATCATGCGGAAATCACGTTACGCATTCTTGTATACAAGCAAAGCTTGTATAGGAGTTGTTGTTGGAGTCGAAGTTGGTTTTTAAGAGCTTTTTAATTAGAATAAACAAGCTGATTTTAGTATGTACACATTTCTCCTTAACAAAATAAAATAACAGAAAATAAATTCACATAATTTTTTAGAATTGATTACACTGACCTACAAAAATAGACAAAGATGACTGCGCAGGCTCAACTCGAGGGGAAGCATGTCATTTGAGGTCCTCAGAAACACGTGCACTTTGATTTTTTTCTAAAATATGTGGACAGGTCCAAATGCTTCCTATCGAGTTGAGCCTGCGCGGACATTTTGTTGGCCGGTGTTATAAAATTTGATTCACCAAGGGATCGCTACCAAGTGGCGTTGCACAAAATGCGGATGTTGTCGTTGGGTGAAGCCTACTTAAACGCTGAAGTGTGCTGCTGCTGCCTTCCTTCCTTCTTTCCAAAGGGTCCCAATGAGGAAAAAAGGATTTGATTTCATGCACCTTCTTCCTTGTTCCTTCTTGCATTTCGTCCAGACGCAAAGGTGAGCCCAAACTCGAAGGGGTTTTTTTTAAATAAAGAGGACACGCTCGTCGACGACCGACCGAAACAAAGGGGTTGGCTTTATTTATTCTTTTCTTCTCTTTCTCTCTCACTTTGGTTCGCAACTCCTTTTTGCACGTTTGTTGTGTTTTCTTCTTTGTTGCGCTGTTCTGCTTTTGGCCCCGTTGTTTTCAAGCGCTAAATTTGTGCTGCATTTCGGGTACGTGCAGAAAGGAATGCGCCTTTTTCCCCTTTTCCCCTTTTTCTCCTTTTTTTTTTTGGTTGCGTTTGCCATTGTTGTTGGCTTGATTTAGCAGAGTGACACGTGTCTGAAAGGCCGCTCTCGAGGATCATTAGCAGGCATTTGGGAAAGGTGTAAACTCGGCAGGTTTTCAGGCGAGACCCTTTGCCGGAGGTTTTGGTCGTTACCGTACTTTTCGTTTTTTGCTGTTGAATCCTTTTTCAATTGCCATCAACCAGCTGTTCGTGGTGATATAGTTTGTATTGTTCCAGCAGATTTTTAAACAAATGATAAACAGGTCACATCCAAGTGTTATTTCTTTCAAAGATTATTTTATCGTGAGCAAAAAGCATTTTGAAGCTATTTTAACAAATTCAGAACCATTTAAAATACTTACAAAATTTCACTAAAAACTACAAACTTACACAAAATACTCTAAATTTTTCATAACTTTAGAAAAAATTAATGAACTTTTAGAAAAATACAGTCAAACCTCTTTTAACGCAAATTTTGGTTCTCGCGTGAAAAAAAAATCGCGTAAAAAAGGTTCACGCTATTTTAAATTGCTCGCGTATTTTTAGTTTAATAAAGTATTATATTTTTTATTAATAATAATGTAATTCCATGTTATTCAAAATAGCTTCAGTGACCTACGCTGTAAATTCAACAGCAGGTTGGGATGTTCTGGGTTATCCAAGAACTTCCGGAAATAATGAACTGATTATCTACCTGTTCAACAAGGGTCTGTACCAGTGTATCCACCATCGTAATAATTGCAGGTAGCTTCCGTGACCTACGATGGTTACCTTGTGATCTGTTAGAATTTACTAGGTCATCCAAGAACTCCCGGAAGTTATGGCATGGATACCCAAGTAACAATTTAAGTTTTGTTCCTTTCCTGAAGAGATATTCAAGTTATCTTAGCCAAAAATGACCATAAAGCTAACTTATCTCCAGAACAACAATAAATCAGCATTAAACCTGAGTTAAGAGCAAAGTGGACAATTTAGGAGGTTATCAAGAGCTTTTATCAAGAGTTATTTAAAACTAAGCAACTTTAACGTTGATTTTTACAACACTCTAAAAAAGGTCTTAATTACCTTTATAAAAGTTGTTTGCAAGCTTCTTGAATTTATTAACTAATAGAAGAGCTCTTCATGACTGTAATAAAGTATTCTTAAACTCGTTAGCTCTTGTTGAAGATAAAATAGATTTGTCGAAGTGAAACAGGTTCTTAATTTTATTTCGTAAATTCCATTCATTCTATATGAATAAAAAACACAATTGACAAAAGAACTTTAGCTTTAAATGATAATTATATCATACAAACAAAATTATTATTACTGCAACTTAATGCAGCCGATCCAATGGTAAAATTCATGCCATGAAAATTTCACTGATTGATTTTCTGAGATACATCGAAAAAATATGGACCGTAGGAGTAAATCATTAAAAAAACATTGATTTTAATTTTTTTGAGGAATTTTGTTCGCCAATACCAACATGGCTACCATTTTTTGCCGTTATTTTTCATGTTAATATGGCTGATCTTATTAAAACTATTATTTCTTACTCAAAGCTCTTGTAAAACTATTTTTGACAAAGAACTTTGTCCTAAGGGCACTGTCTACGGGTGTCAATCCAAAATTTCGCAAAGCGAAAGTGTAACAATTTTCTGTCGTTTTTCAAATGCTTATATCTTCCTCCCCATTCAAACAATCTTTATGTTTTACACACCAAACGAAAGGGAAAGTCTTAAAGTACAAGTTGACTACCTCACAAAGTTGATAAAACTTTGTTAAAGTACTTAAAAGTTAAGATGAAAATAAAAAATGAATGCAAGAAAAATCCCGGCTGCTGATTGGCTGAAAGCACGTAGCAAATGTTGCTTCCTCTCCTGCTTTCGCAAAACTCTCACGCGAGAGTTTGGAACCACTGTTGCCACATTTCATGCGAACTATATAAGCTAGCACTTAGCCTCAGAAAATTTCAGTGCCAACCGTGGTTTCATCGAAGACGGATCCACGGTGGTAATTGTATTGCTCATACACACACACGCACACATTGGAAGACACAGTTTGTACACCAAATTGGGAGGAATTCTGTTCTAATGAAGATTGTTAGGAAGGTCACCGGAAAACCAGAATGATTTGGGGCAATGGGGTTGGGACCACATTGGTAGAACATTGGCCACACCCGGAGTGGCCATGGCCCTGGGGGAAGGTTCTTCCGGGGGGACATTTACCGAACCATACGACTTGGGGCAATATGGGTATCAAAAATCATGGTTTTTGAAACTGGTAATGAAAATGGCCATTTTGACCGGATTGGCCACACCCGGAGTTGCCATAGCCCTGGGGAAGGTTCTTCCGGGGGGGACATTTACCGAACTATACGACTTGGGGTAATATTGGTATCAAAATTGCCCCAAGTCGTATGGTTCGATTAATGTCCCCCTGGTAGAACCTTTCCCAGGGCACTGGCGACCGGGTGTGGTCCAGTCAAAATGGCCATTTGATACCAGTTTCAAAACCATGATTTTGATACCTATATTGCCCATGGTTCGATGTCCCCGGTAGAACCTTTCAGCACTGGCCTCCTGGTCGTCGAAATGGCCATTTTCATTACCAGTTTCAAAAACCATGAATTTTGATACCCATATTGCCCCAAGTCGTATGGTTCGGTAAATGTCCCCCCGGAAGAACCTTCCCCAGGGCACTGGCCACTCCGGGTGTGGCCAATATTCTACCAATGTGGTCCCAACCCCATTGCCCCAAATCATTCTGGTTTTCCGGTGACCTTCCTAACAATCTTCATTAGAACAGAATTCCTCCAATTTGGTGCACATACTGTGTCGTTCAATGTGCGTGTGTGATAAAATACTACCGTCGATCCGTCTTTGACGAAACTTCGATAGGCACTGAAATTTTCTGAGGCTAAGTGCTAGCTTATATAGTTCGCATGAAATGTGGCAACAGTGATGCCAAACTCTCGCGTGAGAGTTTCGCGGAAGCAGCAAAATTGCACCATGTTGCCACATTTCATGCGAACTATATAAGCTAGCACTTAGCCTCAGAAAATTTCAGTGCCTAACGAGGTTTCGTCAAAGACGGATCGACGGTAGTAATTTTATTGCTCACACACACACGCACACATTGAACGACACAGTATGTGCACCAAATTGGGAGGGATTTTGTTCTAATGAAGATTGTTAGGAAGGTCACCGGAAAACCAGAATAATTTGGGGCAATGGGGTTGGGACCACATTGGTAGAACATTGGCCACACCCGGAGTGGCCATGGCCCTGGGGAAGGTTCTTCCGGGGGGACATTTACCGAACCATACGACTTGGGGCAATATGGGTATCAACATTCATGGTTTTTGAAACTGGTAATTAAAATGGCAATTTCGACCGGATTGGCCACACCCGGAGTGGCCAGTGCCCTGGGAAAGGTTCTACCGTGGGGACATTAATCGAACCAGAGAGTAATCGAACCATACTACTTAGGGCAATATGGGTATCAAAATTCATGGTTTTTGATACTGGACATGAAAATAACCATTTTGATTGTGGTGACCACAACCTAGAGTGGCCGGTTCCGAGGCATTTTCCGAACCATACTTGTTTTGGCAATATTTTCGTGTTTTGGCAATTTATTTCCACAGAGGTGCCAAAGATTGGAAACATTTAATTAGAATAAATTATTCAGGATTAAATAAATAGGCAATGATTTAAAAATAAAATGTAATAGAATAAATTTTTAGAAGTTTTGTACAAAGTTCTTTGTCATATTGGTCATGTAGAACATAACCACCTGCACCTTTTTCTAGAGAAGCTCTTGTCCTAGCCTCTTTAAGAGTCATGTTTCTAGAAAAGCTCTTGTTCAAGATTGAGTAAGAAGTCAAAGGCTGATGTAAGCTTTAAAGGGGTTTTGATCCAGAACAAAAGGCGTAGTACTGCGACCGTAGTGCATGCATACATTAGTTCGCAGAAGGTAGATCCGACAATAAATCTCTGAATTTCTTTTCCCTAGCCAAATAAAAACAAAGATTGTGATTTTTTCAATTCAATTTATTTATTTGTTGTGTGGCCTAATCATCGTTTAGCACACATGTTGTCATCCATCATAAAATAATGTAGCCAAAACAGCGCTGTTTTTTTTTTTTTTTTTTTTAATAACGAACCAATCCGAGGGACGAGTTTATTATCTTCTCGAAAGGTTTTATCCGACTGGTCCTTGAATGTTCTGTCGCTGCTTCCGTCGAGACGTCGATGAGGAAACGCCAAAAATGTTCCGTAACGGATAGAGGAGAGGTCCCACTAAGTCGGGCGTTGGTGACTTTTGCAAACAAATCCGGATCAACACGATCTTCAACCAGTTGACCAGCGAACTTGAACTGTGGCCATGGGAGTGGCGGCCATAATGGCGATTCGCGTGCTGCCCGATCACGACGTGCCGGAGTGAAATGTATTGCTGAACACGCATGCTAACGAATTCGGCTTGCACCCGACCTCGTACACTTTTCCGAAGGTGAAAATCGTAACGTCCACGCGTGATTCGGGTTACAAAAAACGTAATTCTCGGAATTAGCACTTAGACACTAAACCGAACGACAGCGACATCTTGTACGAATGATTTGCGAATGTGAGTGATTTGACAGATCAAATTCAAACAATCTGGAAATATGCTTTCATAAAGCGAATTAGTTTCAATTGAGTTTTAATGCAGCTTTGGGAAGTTAAGTTGTCTTGAAATTAACCTCTTTGGGATGACTTTAAGTAAAAAACCTAGGTGTGGCATAAAACTATGTTCCATATTCCTAAAACACTCTTGAAGATTATTTAAAGATATTGTTAAAATATTCGTATCATAAATCCAGAATGTTTTGTTTAATGTTTGCATAAAACTGAGAAGTAATTTTCAAAGCTTTTATAAAACTTGTTAAGACAAACAAGCATTCTCTTTGTTACTTGGGATATCTACCTGATCAACGGGGGTCTATATGGGTGAATTAACCATCGGTATAGCTTCAGATAGCTTCAGTGGACCACGATGGACATTCTGTGGCAAGTTGGATTGTTTTGGGTCATCCAGAAACTCGTGGTCCACTGAAGCTACCTGAAGCTATACCGATGGTTAGTATAGCCATATAAACCCCCGTTGATCAGGTAGATATCAAGGCCATGACATCCGGGAGTTCCTGGATGACCTCGTACATTCTAACAGATCGCAGAGAGTCCATCGTGGCTCACTGAAGCTACCTGAAGCTATATCGATGGTGAATACACCGGTACAAACACCCGTTGAACAGATAGATATTCTAATCGTGACTTCCGGATGTTCTTAGTTGTCCAGAACATCCCAATATGATGCAGAGTATACGTAGGTCACCGAAGCTACTGATGGTAAAAACCCTGATTGTGGACCCCGTTGAACAGGAAGATATGACCATAATGGTAAAGACTTCCGACAGTTTTAAATAGGACCGCGTTATTTTGAATTTTTCGCGTAAATTGAGTTCGCGTTATTTTGAATTCTTCGCGTAAAAAAAATTCGCGTAAAAGGAGGTCGCGTAAAAAGAGGTTTGACTGTATACAATTAAATTGGAAAAAATTTAAATAAATTGCGAAATTTTGAATAAATAAATGCAACCGCGAGCTTAAATCTTCACATTAAAGGTAATTCTTGAAAACAAGAACACAAGATTCCTCCTTCGCCGAGTCTTTGTCGGGTACCTTGTCGCCATGACATTACGCCGGCGGTTTCCCCCCACGAGCCCGGAAGTGGCGACCGCCCACTGGCAGTAGAAGTAGTTCACAGAATCCGGTTCCTGCAGTAGGTGGTGTTCTTGACGCGCACTTGGTCGGAAATTAAAGCGCACTTGATGTTGCACGGTGCCGCTTCAAATAGTTGTGTTTACTATTTTAATTCAAAATTTATTTTATAGATATGAATTTGTTGTTTTAATTTGTTTTTGTTAATATCTATTTTTCTAATTACCTTACAGTTTAGAAACTTTCAACCTACTCTGTACACAACGCGGTGGGTGGTGGGTGCTCAAGAATGCGCCCAACAGGAAAAAATAGTACCAAGGGAAGGAAGTTGCGAAGTCGGGGGAAAACTGTTGTAAAAAGGAAGTTTATTCCACGCGTCGTACGTGTATTTGTGTGTGATTATTTGCAGTACTGTTCGTCCACGTGTCGTGTGCTTATCATAATGAAGAGTCATTTATTTTGCTGCTGCTGCTGCCTCTTCTCCACGCGGAATCGCACGCGTTTCCTCAGTGGCACGAAGAAACAGTTCTGCATTCTGGCTTTATTTTTGTTGCTGCCAACATTCATTTTTCCGGCAGATATTCCGGAAGAATATAGAGAGAGAGAGAGAGTACTAGTACTTTACAGGCAGAGTGCGACGCGCGCACTTGAAATGCAAATTAAAGTTTTTCCACAGTTTTATGTGCGTACCATTCACATGCCATGGCGACGAGGAGTGATACTGAGATACACAGTCGGAGCTTTGGATCTGGGCGAGGACACACAGCCGGGCGCTGATTGTGATCTTAGTTTCCTGATATGTGTAGGGTAGAGCACTAAGTTGTGGGAAAGCTTTATTTCTGAAAATGTTTGATTTTATACATGTTGATGTAAAACAGTTATTTTCTAGAGTTGGACACGTTTTGTTTTTTTTTAAGAATTTCAAGATTTATTTTTTGTATTGTTATTAAACATAGTCCATGCATTCCCTAAATCCAAAGAAGCCATTCTTGGTCATTGGCTCACCCCTGTATGTCTCCTATCAATTTTGTGCAGCAGTCCATACAAAAATGGTTCTTAAATACCGTCAGTGGGGGTAACATTGGGATTGGGGGTGAGATTGGGTCAAAGTGATAATTTATAAAGGGTTGTGTAGGAGACATCTTAAGAAAACTTTGCTGAAAAAATCGAAACACATTATGCGAACGTAATTTTAAAATGAAAAATTTTGTTCTAAATGAAAAAATTACCCTTCTGGGTTATTTCAGATTCAAAAAGTACATTAAATTTCCCATAAAATGACATGTCTCACGATTTTTGACAGTTGAGTAACGGAAAATGGCAGCGAGTTTAAAACTACTTTTTAACTTTTTTTTGACAAAAAATACGTTTTTTCGGAATTTTGAGTATGCCATCAAATCGGGCGTCTAATTTTACACAAAATTCCCATTTTTTTTTTTTTTTTTAATTTATATTTATTCAAATTTCTTTTCCATGTACATTCATTCAGTTAAAATATTATTGAGTGTCCAATCACAAACGATGACTTTTCACCTCAATTTTAAATACTAGCAACTTTCATTTATTCATGAAATATTGTAGCTTTCGCTATTCAGTGATTTCAAATGTAGGAGGTCCTACATGTACAAAAGGGAAAAGGGATACCTTAAAACTAACTTATAAACTATATAAAGAGCGGATCAATGCAGCTGAAGACTGCAATGATTTTTGTCGAAATGCATCAATTATCTTATTGGACATAACATCCAAAGTGTCAACTTCGGCTAATTGATGAAGTTCACTGGTGCTGAACCAGGAGGAAGTTTCAGAATCATTTTCAGAATTTTGTTCTGAATCCTCTGAAGTTTTTTCTTCCTGGTTAAGCAACAGCTTGTCCAGATCGGCACAGCATAAAGCATGGCAGGTCTGAAAATTTGTTTATAAATTAACAGTTTATTCTTGAGACAAAGTCTAGAATTCCTGTTTATAAGTGGATACAAACATTTAATATATTTGTTACATTTAACCTGGATACTTTCAATGTGATCCTTGTAAGTAAGGTTTTGTCAAAACCAAGTCCAAGATATTTCACTTGATCCTCCCACTTTAAATTTACCTCATTCATCTTTATAATGTGATGACTTTTGGTTTAAGAAAATCAGCCCTTGGTTTGTGAGGGAAAATAATAAGTTGAGTTTTGCAGCATTTGGAGTAATTTTCCATTCTTTCAAATAAGAATTGAAAATATCCAAGCTTTTTTGTAATCTTCTTGTGATGACACGAAGGCTTCTGCCTTTGGCGGAGATGCTTGTGTCATCAGCAAAAAGTGATTTCTGACATCCTGGGGGCAAATCAGGCAAGTCAGAAGTAAAAATATTGTATAAAATTGGACCCAAAATGCTTCCTTGAGGGACGCCAGCACGTACAGGTAGTTGATCAGATTTGCTATTCTGATAACATACCTGCAGAGTACGATCCGTCAAATAATTTTGAATAATTTTCACGATATAAATCGGAAAATTAAACCTTTTCAATTTCGCAATCAAACCTTTATGCCAAACACTGTCAAATGCTTTTTCTATGTCTAGAAGAGCAGCGCCAGTAGAATAGCCCTCAGATTTGTTGCTTCGAATTAAATTTGAAACTCTCAACAACTGATGAGTAGTTGAATGCCCAAGGCGAAATCCAAACTGCTCATCAGCGAAAATTGAATTTTCATTAATGTGCGTCATCATTCTATTAAGAATTATTCTTTCGAATAATTTACTAATAGATGAAAGCAAACTAATGGGCCGATAGCTTGAGGCTTCAGCAGGATTTTTATCCGGTTTCAAAATCGGAATTACTTTGGCATTTTTCCAACTACTGGGAAAATATGCCAAATCAAAACATTTGTTGAAAATTTTGACCAAGCAACTTAAAGTTGCTTCTGGTAATTTTTTAATTAAAATGTAAAAATGCCATCCTCACCAGGGGCTTTCATATTTTTAAATTTTTTGATAATAGATTTTATTTCATTCAGATCCGTATTAAAAACTTCATCTGATGAAAATTCTTGTTCAACAATATTCTGAAATTCTATTGAAATTTGATTTTCAATAGGACTCAAAACATTCAAGTTGAAATTATGAGCACTCTCAAACTGCTGAGCAAGTTTTTGAGCTTTTTCCCCATTAGTTAATAGAATATTATCACCATCTTTTAAAGAAGGGATGGGTTTTTGAGGTTTCTTAAGAACCTTTGAAAGTTTCCAAAAAGGTTTGGAATAAGGTTTAATTTGTTCGACATCTCTTGCGAACTTTTCATTTCGCAGGAGAGTGAATCTGTGGTCAATAACGTTGATACTGTCTTCGGCGAACATTTTTCAGACGAATCAGAAGCTGAAGATCGTCATCAATAATGGGAGAATCAAATTTGACTTGGACTTTAGGAATAGCAATATTCCTAGCATCCAAAATTGCATTAGTTAAAGATTCCAAGGCTGAATCAATATCAGCTTTGGTTTCTAAAACAAAATCATGATTTAAATTATTCTCAATATGATGCTGATACCTGTCCCAATTAGCTTTGTGGTAATTAAACACAGAACTATTGGGTCTGGTAACTGCTTCATGAGAAAGTGAAAAAGTTACTGGAAGATGATCAGAATCAAAATCAGCATGAGTCACTAAAGGACCACAATACTGACTTTGATTTGTCAACACCAAATCAATTGTTGATGGATTTCTAACAGAAGAAAAGCAAGTTGGCCCATTCGGGTATAAAACCGAATAAAGACCAGAAGTGCAATCTCTGAACAGAATTTTACCATTGGAATTTACTTTTGAATTATTCCAAGATTGGTGTTTGGCATTAAAATCACCGATGATCAAAAATCGAGATCTATGCCGAGTAAGTTTATTCAAATCCCCTTTGAAATAATTTTTATTTTCCCAGTGCATTGGAATGGCAAATATGCAGCTGCAATCATAATTTTCCCAAAAGAAGTTTCAAGTTCAATGCCCAAACTTTCAATAACTTTTAACTTAAAGTCACGTAACGTGCTATAAGTCATACTACGGTGGATAACTATTGCAACTCCACCGCCATTTCGATTCATTCGGTTATTAGTTATAACTTTATAATCTGGATCACTTTTCAAATAAGTGCCAGTTTTTAAAAATGTTTCGGTTATAACAGCAACATGCACGTTATGAACTCGTAAAAGTTGAAAAATTCATTTTCTTTCGCTTTTAAAGAGCGAGCATTAAAATTCATAATATTGATGGAATTACTTAGATCCATGATTAAACTTCAGGGTAAGAACAACATCATTCGCAAATTTTAATCCAATCTGGATTGCTTCCATCATGGATGTAGCATTACTCATTGTTTGAATCAAACCAAACAGTGAGTTTTGCAAAAAGTCATTTTTCAAACGTAACATCGCCGAGATCAGAAGATCCCAAAGCGTTGCCAGCAGAAAAATTTTCAAATGAGATTTGAGGTACCTGCCCAATTTCAGAAAGATTGGTAGAGGATTTAAAATTCGTGGATGAACCCGAAACGACGTTAGCATAAGAAATGCCATTGTTGTTACCTAACTTTTCCACGGTAGGGGTATTTCTAGAATTGTTCGAGTGAGACAGCACGAACGTTTGATTTAAAGATGCAGGTACAACCTGACTTTGAGAAAATTTCGGTTTGGATTTCGGCTGATGCTTAGCACGAGAATCCAAAACCTTTTTCTGATGGGGCAATCCCAGAAATTTGATTTGTGATTTCCACCACAATTTGCACATTTAAATTGGGTGACTTCTTTCACGGGACAATTGTCCTTGTCGTGAGAAGAATCCCCGCAAACCATGCATTTTGGAACCATGGCGCAATGATCAGTACCGTGACCGAATGCCTGGCAACGCCGGCACTGGGTCAGATTCTGGCCATTACCGCCATGTTTCTTAAAATGCTCCCACTTTACCCGTACATGGAACAAAAACTGAACTTTGTCCAAAAGTTTCAAATTGTTGATTTCATTTCTGTTGAAATGAATCAGATAAAATTGTGAAGTCAAACCAAAGCGAGAAATATTCCCGTTTGATTTTTCTTCATTGGTATTACTTGGGATGGGGCAAAGCCAAGCAACACCTTAAGTTCGTTTTTGATCTCATCCACCGACAAGTCGTTGGAGAGACCTTTCAAGACCGCCTTGAATGGCCGAGCATTCTTGGTCTCATACGTGTAGAAATTGTGTTTGTGGTTTTCAAATAACCAACAAAAGTTTGGTGATCTTGTAAAGATTCCGTCAACAAGCGACATTCTCCTCTTCGACCAAGCTGGAACGAAACCTTCAAATTGCAAGTTTCCTTGCAATTCTTCAGTTGCGTTCGAAAGCTGGCCAAATCGGAGACGGAAGTCACTACAATTGGCGGAGCCTTTACTCGTTTCTCGACGGCAGAAGGCTCAGTACGAGGAGAAGGTTCCTTGTCATCAGTTTCGGATAAAACACCGAAACTGTTTGTCAATGGAATTGGAGGATTGACCTCACATTCAGAATCAGAATCAGACCTCAGAAGAGGCTGTTTTCTTTTCTGTTTCCGTTAGCCGGTTTAGCGTTCAAACGCTTCACCGACGTAACGACCAAATCTTCAGAAGATTTGCGTTTACCTTTGTTTTGACGCATTTTGCAAGCAAAGTTCTCTTAAAAAGATGGCTTCGTTTGTAAAATACAACAAAATTTCAGGCGGGGTTAGTCTTGAAAAGACTGTTTAGAATCCAGAGGTCGCCGGTTCGAATCCCGGGGCGGACGCAAAAAATTCTAAGTGTAAATATAGGTATTCGGTGCCCTCTCCCCGTGCCCATACCTTCACACTTAGGAGACCCGGGAGGCGGAGTCTTGTCGCAAAAAGAACGATACACGCCTGTGGATCCGTTGACGAAACCGCAAGGTTTAAGAGGGCCACATTATAAGGTGTTACGTCGATTCCGTTTTTTTTTTCCTGTTTAGAATTTTGGAAAATAACTCAGGTAGTCTTTAAAAAGACTGTGAATTTTGTTTTGAAATAACTCTGAGCTTAGGTAGTAAACAATACCGCAGCTCTAGTGTCCGTTCACCACGAAGGTTCGCAAGACACTGAAAATTCCCATTAACACCAAATTTCTACCTCTTCACGGTTGCGAGCTACAAATCACTGAAAAACGTGTCTTAGTAAAAAAAACCAGAAAAATGAAAGGGGTCGTACGGCCCCACCGTCACGAAATATCGAAAAATGGACCTCGGATTCGTGATTAGGAACCAAAATAACCCCTTAGAGCAAAGTTTTACGCAAATCGAAGAGGGATCGGGGCAAAGGCTGTGTGAGTTGGCGGAGAATGACCCAAATATAGTTTGGCATTACGTAAGGTCATAATAAAACGAAAAGAAAACGAATCATTTGTAAAATTTCTCGATCCCTACTAAAAAAAATAAAATCTACCTTATATTTGATAGAATTTTGAAATTTGAAATTATCGTTTCACTATAAAATTATCTGTTTCACAAATGATTCATTTCTTAACATTGCAAATCTGACATTTTTTTCAAAAAATAAAAACAAAACTATAACTTGGCGGAAAATGCTGTCCTTTTTTTTGTAGATCCCTAAAACAAAACGAAAAAAATCAAAAAATTATGTCACAAATTATCACTTTCGTCATATGGAAGGCCTTGCAAAGCTTGAAACAAAACAAAAACAAATAAAAATTCACGAATTCGACCGGCTCAATATGTATAAAGTTAAGTCCAGTAATTGCTTCAGTTTCATCAAGGTATGATAGATTTGGGCGTCCCAAATCGAATTTTAGTGACTTCCCAAAATATTAAAAAAAATGTTAATTTCGTGATTGAATCAAAAAATCACACCCACTTTTAGCAAAATTCAGAATTTTATCTACTGGCAGGTAATTCACAATAACTCAATTCCTTCGATTGAAGTTTGTTCAAGGAGTTCAATCTATCATACCTTGGATAAACTGAAGCGTTTACTGACATCTACTTCAAACCCTTTTATGATTCATTCCCCCCTTCGCCTAATTTTCATGAGTTTCATTCTACCCTCCGCTCCATCTTCCCTTTTTGAACATACACGGAGAAAAAAGAGTTCCCAAAATCGTGAACAAGCGTTCATGAAAATGGGAACCACGAACAAAGTGTTCAAATTTCATGGTATGTTTTTCAAAATCGTACCATGGAATTTGAACACTTTGTTCGAGGTTCCCAATTTTATGAACACTTGTTCACGATTTTGGGAACTCTTTTTTCTCCGTGTATCTAATCTAATCAATCTTTCGAAGGGATCCTGGAAATTGCCTTAGGTTAGATGACGCCTAACACTCTTCTTGTTATTTATTAACATTTGTAGTGCACAATTGCATCGGAATGCATTGAAACATCACAAGCGTTAAAGCGGCCAGGCCTACTGCGTAAAGCCGTATCGCAGAGATGATCCGTAATTGGGTTGAGTTTGAGCACTGAGTGTTCGAACAACAACACAATTCTGAATCGATAGGGGAGGAAGAAGCGTGGGGACACACCACCATACGCTCCGAGATTTGGTTGTATTCGTTGGGAGCACCATGCTAAGAAGGTTTGGTACTCCGGGACCCTCTGGGATGGGACATTGTATTTCCACGAATGCCCTGGATTATAGCGCCACAACTCGCTCTCTGTAACACCCAAGCAACATTTTAGGTTTTAAGTAGGCCATAAAAGCATGAGCATGAGCATGAGAGACCACCCATGGTTGTCCTTATCCGTTGCTGAACAGGACCGTAATATCCTATCAATTCAACGATCATACGCTTCTACGATCTAATGGTGTTTCCCTTATCAACAGCATGTATGAATGCGCTGAAAAGATAAAACATCAAGATCATCAAAACTAGATCTGGAACAAATAGGTAACAGTCATTGGCCACCAACGGCGCCCGCCATGTCAGTTTGTAGATCTCGGGGGGATTGGGACGGGAATGTTAGTTAGCACAGGCTGCTACCAAGGGTGGGTTCTATACGATATCCACACCCCCGCGTGATGATGTGACCCAATAATCAATAAATTTCGTTTAATAGGGTGGTGTATTATTCTCAAGGCAAACAATCGGCTGCTGCGGATGAGACTATTCCCTTTTATTTGCTGTTGAGTTTAGAATAAATGATTCAATCTTAGACAGCTGGCTGAGGAAAGATAGAATCAAAATTATGTGTAATTAAAAGGTGAGATATTATACTCAGCGTAACATATTTACGTAGAGTTGACCTGAGACTATTTATACTTTTAAATTATTATAAGATGAGCAACCAATTAATTACTGATGAGTTATGAGTTATCTGAAGGACTTGAACAATCGCGTTGAAACAATATTTGTCACCGTGATTTACGAGCTATAATGCTAAAAGGTATTTTCGCGAGAAACGAATGGTTATATCGAACAAACGACCGACGTAGATTTCACGAACATGTACATACTGCTGTTAAGACCACTTTCGTTTATTAATTTTATAAGTTTTAATTTATTTGAAATGGTTAATCTTAGGCAGTCGGCTGCGGAAAGATGGGCTCAACATTTAATTTATTTGAGTGTGGTTTTATTTTTTTCCCGTTCTTCCACATATTTTTTATATATTTTTGATTTCGGAGGAAAAAAATCGAGAGTCATGATACGCAATACAACTAATTAAAAACGATCGATCACAAAAAAAGAACCGCGCGCGTTCAAATTTAAATAACTACAACCTTATGCATTCTTCAAAACACATATTTCTATTCAATTCTACAAAGTCTGCAGCAGAGTTGCATCTGCACCATATGGCAACACTTCTGTGGAACGTTTACAATCCACATGATCCACAAATTTCAAGCACTGCCGAAACTTCTCCCGTTCATCCCAATCTCACTCACACAGTCACACACTTGCTAAACAAACAAAATGAAACGATCTCACCAAATTCAGCTTCGGTTGATGCCGGTGAGATGCTGGCCTCTTCGTCGGCAACGGCCAACAAGCAGGTTCAATCCAGTCCTCCGGCCTTCCGGAAAGATTCACGCGATACTAGAGCCAAAAACTTATTTGAAGTTTCGATGATTTTCACAAAATTAATAAAGCATCACTGCATCATAACAATATTTTTGGATCATCTTCTTTTTTTCTCTTTGGTCTCGTCTTGATGTTTCCCCAACACACTATACTTTTTCCTTCCTCACACTGCACACCAATACTATCACACTACCACAGCACAAATACCCATAGAAGGGCAAAGCCCGACTTAATCGTGAAGCCGCCATCTTGTCGAGGGAAAAATTTTATTTCAAAAACACATGAATTCGTTCCAGATTTAAAGAAACTTCATCATTCACACAATCCCGATGTTCGCGCGAATCATTTAAACCACTTTTCTCGAATTAATTTGCCTTTTCACACAAGAAAAACCGGATTTTAAAATCGCGTACCGAAAGAGACCGAACCGAACCACGCAACCAGTGTTGCCACTCTTTTAGGTTTTAAGTAGGCCATAAAAGCCTATTTAGGCCGTATCAGGGTTTTCAGAACCATGATAAAACCTGTAAGTTTAAAAATGTTACTAGGGCAGTATTCCTAATTCCAGACCACGCTCACCAAGTCGTCATGGCCTAGTGGATAGCATTTTTGCATGTAAATAAATTGTACAAAACAAAGAAATTTCTAAAGTTTAACTCAATACAAATAAAAAAAAACTTTTTTTTGTAATGTTGAACGGATTACAAAACCTCACGAAACACGTTTCCTGTTTGAAAAACGTTACATAATCCACCTTTAGGTGGTTGATGCCTTCCTCTCATTTATAGAGTGATTCCAGCCCGCCTAAAGTGTCCACATGGTTTATGGATCTCCCCTAACGTGATCAGCATCTACACCCTTACCAAAAATCATGATTTTTTTGAGTTCCAAATCCCACTTTTCATACGATTTTTTGAGTTCAGGTACTACAACCATAAAAATGGTTATATGGGTTTAACTTTAAAAATCGTATGAAAAGTGGGATTTGGAACTCAAAAAATCATGATTTTTGGTAAGGGTGTAAGAGGTCCTAATAAAAATAACAAACTACCTACAGACTTTTTGTCAAGATTATACAGACACGGCCTTTGAGGAAAATGGCATCCCTCTACACGGCTTTTTCGTGGCGATCAGTGCCGACCAGTTGACCATTTTTTAAACTGGTTGTAATTTAAGATAGGTAAGTCAGATCTTGAAAATTCTTACTCTACCTAAAAGGTCTTCTCATATGCTTTCGAAAAATATATGACATGTGAGAGTTTCATGAAAAAAACCACCCTTTTTACCATAATTTTAATTTAATATGAATATGTTTTTTTAACATAACTTTAAAAATACATGATAAAACTGCATGAATTTAAATAGCAACTTAAGGGACGTTAAGACGGATCGATTAAAACCATTCCGGCCAAAATCGGTTGAGTCTGTGACGAGATATTCCAGTGACATTGATTTGGTACACATGTCTACATACAGCCAAACACACAGACATTTGCTCAGCTGGTGATTCTGAGTCGATATGTACAAATGAAGGTAGGTCTAGGAGGTCTAACTAAAAAGTTCATTTTCCGAGTGATTTTATAGCCTTTCCTCAGTAAGGTGAGGAAGGCAAAATGCTAAAACTCATAGTTTTATCTTATTAAACAAACTTGATTAACTGCTCTTTTTATATTAAATTCAATAATCAGCAAAACATCAGACGAAATGTTAAAAAACACAAAAAATACTTCCTAAAACCTTCCTCACAACTTCCTAAAAATAGATAAAGAAAAATTTTTCATCGGAGGTCGGTTGATGGGCCCGGATAATGTTTACAAACAAATAAGAGAGATCCAGCTTTAAAAAAGTGCATAAACATAACTAAAGTGGTCATAACTTGACACAGGGTGGCCACATCTTCATTGTTTTGGAATCGTTGGAAAGGTCTTTTGATTATCTAAACAAAGAAGGGTCGGATAATGGATTTGGACATAGTTTACATACATTTAAATGAGATTCGGCCTCAAAAAAGTACATAAATATCACTTAAGTGGTCATAACATAAGCTAGGGTTGCCAGATCTTCCATATTTTGAACTCTTTGGAAAGGTCTTTTGTATACCTATCCAATGATGTGTAACATGGTATTTGAATCAATTTCTGGACATTTATCTAACATCCCGATATAATAGTAAACATATTTTTATACATAACTTTTGAACTACTTATCGAAACTTCAATTTATATAAAACTCGATCTATGGGACCCTAAACCAAGTCGAATGTAATAAGTTTGGATCAAATCGGTTTACACACACACACAGATACACTCAGACATTTGTTCAGTTTTCGATTTTGAGTCGATATGTATACATGAAGGTGGGTCTACGAACTTTTTATGAAAAGTTTATTTTTCAGTGAGGAAGGCAAAAAAACACCCAAAACACATTTAATAGTATTTTTGTTTTCAATAATTCGACGTCGTCGTGCTATCTAGTCGCAACTGCCATTTCGACGTTCCAAGAAAAACGCGTTTTAATGTTTGATCTTGAATAAACTAAAACGAAAGCAGGCAATGTAAACAATAACAAACACGTTTTATTTGGCTGACCAATATGTGCATTGTCGCGAAATTTGGTTGAAACGCGTTCTGACTTAAAATCCCTTTGGCCAGTTGTCGCATTTACTTCAATTTTCAGGGAGTGACAATATAGCATGACAAGATTGAAACATCTTTCATATGAAGAGCGACAACAATTCAGGGAGTTTTTTTTTTGGTTTTTATTGAATATTTCAGGATTGAAATCGAATTGGCATTCCTAATTCAATTTGGCCCAAAATGCACATGCGACAAGTTAGCACGACGGCGACGAATTGTGTCAGGTTTGAATGAACGCATGAACACATGATTCATTGGAAGTAATAAAAAATATATTTTTCACCAAAATTAAAAGAAATATCTCTTTTTATGTTTCCCGGTGACGAAACACTGTTTTAAACAGATTACAAACGATTGTACAAGTTTTTCCAGAAAATCTATTTTCAAAACATAATTATTTAGTTTGTCCTCTGTTTTTATTTTTATTTTATTTTTGATATTGATTGATTGAAGCGGATTGATCTTGGAAAACGAAAATTAAAGGCAATGACAATTTCCAACTTCACCCTACCCTGAACTGCTCGTGGCACGCTTCCGCCTTCATGCACACAAGCTCCAGCTCGCGGGAAACGGAAGAACTATAATAACATGTCATCTCTTCTTCTCATTTTTTTTTATATCTCGCTTTCTTTCCGCTTTTTTTTATTTTTGTTACATTCACCGACACTTTTGCGTTGACGCCGCGACGCTCCTCGACGCGACTGAACTGACACACACTCGTTCGAATTAAGGAAGGACATTTTTCTGAAATATTTATCTCCACTAGAGGGTGTGTGGCCATGTGTGTGAGTGTGATTGAGAGAAAGAATGAAAGTGTAATGGCCGCAGAGGCAAAGATAAGCAAATTAGTATGCCAGGCCAAGCTTTTCAGGGCGGGCTCGGCTTAGGAATTGTTTTCACTGATAACAAACTGTGGAGGGGGGAAAAAGCTCAGTAGTTTGAAAGGGACGTGTGATAAGGAATGCTGATTTTGTTTTTTTTTCTGGAATGAAGCTTGAATGATGAGCATCATACAAATTTTAAATTAAACTTGATTAAACATTGTTTCTTTAAAATTAATATCATACAGAGGATTTTTTGTAAGATCCGAATTGTGAGTTTTGCATTATTTTTAGTATTGTGAAGGGTTAACAAATTTATGAAAATAAATCAAAGGATCAACTTTTAACATTTAAATGCTTTTTGTATTATAAGTCAGTAGATTTACCAATTGAACAAAACAAAAATAAACTTATTCCCAAAAAGAAGCCTTATTGTGTGAGATTTCACCAAATATACCTAGAAACTCAACAGAAGGACAAATTTATTCCGATATATGTAAATTCCAGGCCCCAAAAGCGCCGTTCAAATATTTAATTAAAACTTTTGCGTCCCATTGTTGTGTAGGTGACGTTGCTGATGTTGCTGAACTGCCGAATTGGTCGATTCTTGGCGCAAACTTGCTGTTTAACTAGCGTGTGTGTGTGCACTTGTTTGTTTGTGTGCTCAAAGTCACTTTTTATTTAAATTGCACCAACAAACAACATCAAGAACAACAACAACAACAACAGAAGCAACTTGCTATCGCATTATACGAGGACACGGTAATGATGGTGTAAGACGCTGTGATGGTGTGATAGAGATAGGAAGCCGAGGAGGGAAAGAGAGACGATATGGAGGATGACGAGAGTATGATGTTGTTTGAGGATGTACTACATGCTGTTGGTGGTGGGCTTTTCTTTTGGGAAAAGGGACAGTGTCGAAATTGATAATATATTAAGTTAATTGAAAAAAAAAATGGTTTTTTGGTATATTGAATAATTTTAACTCCAAAGAAACACATACCTAATTATTTATAAACTCGATCTTTTTTTCGATTTTTTTATTTTTGAACAACTTTTCACCCAGAACTGGACATCGGCATACGAGAGGATAAAAAGCACGATTCGGTAGTAAAATGGTACTGTGTTCGGACGAAGAGTATAAATCCCGAAATTACCGAGAGTACTTTACTCATAGGTTCTTCAAAAAAAAGTTCATCTATCAAAACGAAAAAAGTACCGGTACCGAGATTCGACCCCAGACCTTCGGCATATTGAACCGTGCCTTTTCTGTATGGGCCACCATGGTTCGGTGTCTAAGTGGTGGTCATTTGTCCATATAATCCACTCAATAGGATGAACTGTTCCAATGAACGGATGAACACGCGGAGGACTATGCTATCCCCTCGTTCTTTAACTTTGGGTGTATACCACCTTCAATTTTCACATTTTGCCTTTCTATCATTTTCATGTTTTTAAATTCCCTTTTTATTTTTTGCTCGTTTTTTACATTTTCTGCTATACAATGGCACCATTATCATTTAAATCAAATTTATGTGTGGCCCGCGGACCTATTTTGAATGAACATGTAAAATGGCTCGTTGACCACTTGTAAAGTGATTTTATACTTATACAAAAATAAAGTTTTTTGGAAACTTTTTTAAGCTTTTTTTTGTAAGTAAAAAACTAAAAATTAATCAATATTTTAATCCACATTTTAGGACACCAAATTTTTGTTCAAAAATTTTAATAATTAAAACAATTTCACAATTAAATATCGTCAAACTTTACAGAAAACATTTTTTGATGAGAGTTATAACTAGTGCTAAATTAACTGTTACTTTCAAATACCATTAAAGCCCAATAAAAAAGCAAAATGTATTTCTTTAGTTCTAGCTGATCAATAACTACTGAAAATCTGTATCGAAAAATGTACACATATTAACATGTAAAAGATAACATTACATTTCGTAAACTGAGGTTCATTAAAATATTGAATAAACAGAAAGTTTTTATTCAGCAAATCGCAGTCATTTCAAAATGCTTCTAAAGCATGCAAGGCATAATTTGACTTGATTTATTTAGTCTACAAAAAAGATAACTACATAAACCCTACACAGATTTTAATAAACCAAGTCATATCGGCTAAGTGTACGGATATTTGATCAGCAAGAGTTTGTAGCCTTGAGTATGTTTGATTCAAAAATGTTTCCAAAAATAAAATAAAACTCTTTATTGAATCTAAACTACACATCTCTTAAAAAATGAAAAACGCCTAAGTTAACCGTCAAGAGGGTGTTCTTTAGTTTTTATTTTCGGGTGTTCAAAACATTTATTCCTGGAAAGTTATTCAAGAATAAACGTAATTGTTTTGATGATGATTAGACGCATAATTTAAAGTATCAATGTTATTCTTATTCGCTTCCAGTAATACTTGTCACAAATACTGAGCAAAGATCAAAAACACTGTTACTTGGACTAAAAATTACTGGGAACCCCTTCCAGAAATAATATATATGAATATTAAAAAACATATCTGAGACATTATTTTTTTAATTTCTTTGGTCATTAATGTTGCTGATTTATACAATTTTATCGAAAATTATTACATCAGAATCCTGTTTAGAACCCGGAAATACCCAGAATTTTTATAAAAAAAATTTCCAGTTCTGGTTGATTTGGTTTCTTGAACAAAGTTGTAAGCGATAAGGGTTTGTTCAAATATTAAGTCCAGAGATTTTCAGGATTTCGGACCCCCCCCCCCCTCCCCCCTGTCACGCACTTTTCCTATACCTTTAACATGGGCTGTCACAAACCTCAGACCCCCCCCTCCTCCCCCTATTCATGGACGTAATTTTTGAACGAACCCTAAGGAAAGTTCCAGATAAAAGATCCCCTTTTTTGTTCCGCTAATAACTTTCACAATGGTTAACATATGGGCAATCCTCTCAGATTTCAGTAATTCGATTTTTTTTTGTATTTTTTAATCCGGCTGAGACTGTTTTGGTGCCTTCGGCATGCCCAAAGAAGCCATTTTGCATCATTAGTTTGTCCATATAATTTTCCATACAAATTTGGCAGCAAAAATCTGTATCTTTTGAAGAATTTTTAGATCGATTTGGTGTCTTCGGCAAAATTGTAGGTAGGGTACGTTATCCATTAGTGGACCCCTTTTCTATAGTGGACCCTCTGAAGGGTTTTTGATGAAAAAATCAATAAAATCACAATTTCAAGCGTGTTTTTGTCTGCAAATATTTTATTTGGCATGTCCAGCATCATTTAAAACAATGTTGATTGACATTGAATTGTCCTTTTCACCAAAATAAGTGTTTTGAGTTCGACATCTGAAATCAGCCATGGCCACTAGCATTTTCACAACAAAACTGCTTTTATATTTTATGATTGAATTAACTATCCAATCATTTATTGACTGATTATTTAACTTCAGCAAGCCGAAATAATGTAAGTTTAAGGAACTTTACTAAAATAAAGCGAAGAACTGCTCATTTTCAAGCAAAAATTAGGGGGGTCCAATATAGGACAACGAAAATCCAAACTTTTCCAAAAGTGGACCCCTGAGAAAACTGGGTATGTAAGCAAAAGTTTCTCTGAAACATACAATAAATGCTTGTTGTAATCAACCTAAACGCATATTTTTTCCATTGTGAGTATAAATATAGCTGTTTCATGTTGAAAGTACCAAAAATGCTGAAGCCGTAGAAAATTATAATTAATCAAAACTATAGTCAATTAAACTTAAATGAAGCATCATAATTGCAGTTTGAAATTATATCTTATAGTAATAAATCAAGAACAAAACATTTTTTTGAATATACATGCGTGGTTTTATCAGCTACTGTAAACAAATCTATTTTTTAGTTTCGGTCAACCATTTATGTAATCAATATGAAAAAATGTGCATCAAAATTACTTTTTTTTAATTATTTTTATGTTTACAATGGTTTTTGAAACGTTTTCTCTGATCTTTTTTGGAAATAAATGTGTTTAAATGTCTGTTAGGTTGTTTTGTTGTTTAAAGCCAAATTTGTTAACAAAACAAATTTGTTTATGATGAAAAGTGAACAAAATCCATCTTTTATTCATTATATCTATCATTAGACCTACACCATGCATCAAAACATCAAATATCGGTTAAATTTGGTATAAAAATAACAAATTGCCTATAGTGGACCCGGGTCCACAATCGGATTATGGACCCGGGTCCACTATAGGAAAAGGGGTCCATAACAGGAAAAAAACTTTTTTTCAAATGGCTATTTTTCTGCTCAAAAACAAATAAACTGATGAAACAAATAGTCAAAATCGTTCAAAAGACTTCAGTTTTCATTGTTTTGTACAAAAGGTTATGGAAAAGTGCTTAAAAAATTGAAAATTTGTGAAAAATGTGCTTCGGCTCTACTAGGGGGTCCACTAATGGTTAAAATACCCTATGAATAAGGACTACACTGAAAAAAAATTATACGCGGCAAAAAAATTGGTGATTTTTAATTTAATTTTTTCTCACTAAAACTTGATTTGCAAAAAAAACACTATTTTTATTTTTTTTATTTAGGGAACATAAAATGCCAACTTTTCAGAAATTTCCTGGTTGTGCAAAAAATTTTGACCGAGTTATGATTTTTTGAATGAGTTCTGATTTTTTTAAAAAATCGAAATATTTTTCGCAAAATTTTTTCAACTTAATTTTTCGATGTAAAATCAAATTTGCAATCAAAAAGTACCTTAGTGATTTTTGATAAAATGCACCGTTTTCAAGTTATAGCCATTTTCAGGTAACTTTTTTGGAAATAGTCGCAGTTTTCCGTTTTTTTTAACTAGTGCACATGTTTGCCCACTTTTAAAAAAAATATTCTTTTCAAACATTTTCAAACATTGAACATTAAAATGTTAGTCTTGATTTAAAAAAATTGAAAATATTGTTTTCGAAGAGATCGCAAAATTTCACGACTGTTTCATATTTTAACATTGTAAATTTGATCATTAGTTGCTGAGATATCGACGTTAGAAAATGGTGGGTTGTTTGGGTGAGACTTGGAAAACATCAATTTTCCTGCTTTTTAAGGCTTTGCAAGGCAATATCTCAGCAACTAGAGGTTGTAACAACAAAGTTCAAAAAAGCAAAATAAAGAGAATTTTCTCAGCTTTTCTTTTTTTTAAGTGGGCAAAAATGTGCACTAGTTTAAAAAATGGAAAACTACAACTATTTTCAAAACAGTTGCTTGAAAATGGCCATAACTTGAAAACGGTGCGCTTCATGAAAATTTCACTAAAGTACTTTATGATTGCAAAATTGATTTTACATCGAAAAATGATGTTGAAAAAACCAACCAATATTTCCATTTTTGAAAACATCTGTATTGATTCGAAAACTTATAACTCGGTCAAAGATTTTTTGCACTGCCAGGAAATTTCTGAAAAGTTGGCATTTTATGTCCCCTAAAACATATCAAAAAATGAAAAAAAAATTAAAAATAGTGTTTTTTGTCAAATCAAGTTTTAGTGACAAAATTTAAATAAAAAATCACCAAATTTTTTTACCGTGTATATTTTTTTTCAGTGTAGTCCATATCCATACCTACAAATTTGCCGAAGACACCAAATCGATAAAAAAAATTCCTTCAAAAGGTACAGATTTTTTAATATTCATACATAATTTTTGTATGGACAGCTGCCAAATTTGAATGGAAAATCATATGGACAAACTAATGATGCAAAAAAGCTTCTTTGGGTCCAAAAAAGTTCATCCGGATTAAAAAATACAAAACTTAATATACAAAAACAAAGATCAATTTCGTAGAGAACTGCTCATATCACAAAACTTTAAACTTTGAAAGCTCAAAGTATCTGCTATGTTTATTTATAAAATGAAAATACATTTTAAGCTGGCACTTTAAAAATATAAAGGGTTGAAGAAATATTGAAAAACGTGTTTCTTACTCCATTTTTTTATTTGCTGTTAGTTTAAGCAATTTTACATAAAACCTTTACAGGTGTTTTCAAAATGAAACAATTTTTTTTTTTGAAAAATTATTGGTATGGAAACTAGTATGGACGACTTCACTTTAGTCATTGTGAAATTCTTTTGAAGCTTAACCCTGCACTATTTTTTTTTTTTCTTTATTTTTATGTTGAAACACTATAATTTTGACATTCTGTTGGTATTGCCATCAAGCCCTGAAGGCTGAAAATTGAAATTTAATTGATAAAACTAACCACATCAATTTCCGACCAGTGTGCAACCAAGAATTTAACCATCAGCAACTGTTTCCTTGAGCTCACTCTTTCTAACACAGAGCTTTCCGACTATTTACGCCAAAATCGTGCGGCACTCTGCTGTGTTGATGAATTCTTAAAACTTTTTCGTAGGCACGCCAGAAATGCGCGACAACTTTATTATTTTTTTGTATTTTCCTCCAAACACAAAGGGAGACAAACCATCGAAAATTTCAAGGGCTGTTTCGATTGTTGATTATTTTAAGCATAAAATTTTAATAGAATTCTTAATTGTAATTCTTGAATTGTAATTTTTGTAACATTTTTCAAGCTAATAAATGCCAAAAAAGGAACATTTACCCCAAAGAACGAAATCACGAACAGTTCAAGCAACTTTCCGCGAGCTGCAACTTGTGGAAATCACGAAAAGCAAATATCAAAGTTTTGTACCCAACTCGGTGAAGTTTGTCTTGTTTGCAAAACAGAGATTTTCACCAGTTTGTGTAATTGCGATGATTGCGACGAGTGATAAGGCAAGCTTGATTACAACATAACCAGGTGTAGATTTAACTCGAAATGCTTGCATTGTTTGATGGGAGTGTTTCGTTTTCCCTTTAAGTTAGGTAAATTTCGACCATTCTGTTGGAATTTAAAAAAAGTTGCCAAAATTTCAATTGCACCACTCCAAAGCGTTACCCAAAATCCACCCACAAAACTTCCCCCCACAAACTAAATTAAATAACTCCATCCATGTACGAACAAGCCATTCCTCCCAGCGGAGACCAGACAATTTCCAGTCCAACAAGTTTGGTCCACTTTCTGGTCTGGTTGTCTGAAATGGCCACGTGTCCACCACCGAAACGAAGCGCGTCCGCCGCCCGTTATCGTTGTCGTTGTCGTTCTGTGAATGCAATTTGGCCAACATTGAACATGCACGTATACCGAACTTTTACCCGGCTTTTCCTCCCACCCCTCGATGTCGATTGAACAGTCACTTTTTCCACCTCCTTCCCTCCAAAGGGACCTGCACAGAACAAGTGTAGTTTTGGAACAACTTGTCGTCCCTTTTTTGAGAGTAATGTTTTAAATGGTCTTAAAAATTTTTTTTTTATTTTGAGTAAATATTTTATGATGATTTTTCGTGACGTTGAAACTTGTCTCAATTTCATATTTAACCACTTTGAATTGTTAATGGTTGTGTTGTCGTACAGTGTCATTCGGCTTGCTCAGCGAAAGTTTAACAAACATCCGGTTTTCGGTCAACGCAATGCGAAATTAACGATTTTTTGCGACTAAACCACAAAGTAGACTACTGACTTACCTTGAAAAAAAATCTCCATTCAGAATTTGAGCTTAAAAAAATTCTCTTCTGATTTTTCAGGCCGACTTTAAATGGAGTGTCACTCCTCCATTTAAAGTCGACCTGAAAAATCAGAACATTAAACATTTAATGAAATTTGCACCAGCCTTATCATCAAAATTGAACTTTGAATTGAAAAAAATCTATGAATTAAAACAAAAAATATATTTCACAATAGATTGTTGTCCCTAAATCCCTTTAATTAAGGGTTGCTCCATATTTTTTATTTTCGGGATAAATATTAATTCACATGTAGTTTGATTTTTTATTTCAATTGATACTAAAAAATTAAAAATACTTATTTCTATTTAATTTCTTTATCCAAAAAAAAATGTGATTTTGAAATTCTACAAGATCAACTCAGAACAATTTCAAGGTAATATCTTGTTAAATTTTCAATGCTTTCTCTAAGAATATATTTTTTGAAAATGTAGTAAGATTCAAAGTATAAATACTCAAAATTGTTACAAAATAACGATTTTTTCGATACTCGCAATATACCGTATTTTTCAAAATACTGAAATTTACTAAACTTTCAATACGGGTATCAAACGAAGCGGAATTTTATATGCTCACATTTTCACACAAAAAAAACGTATTATTTTTTAATTTCAAATTTTTAAAATTTGCAATACTATCATTAGGAGAGACAATGGATCTGGGGGGTGAGATTGGGAATTACAAAAATACTGAAATTTGTATGAACCAATCTCACCTCCCAGACCCAATGTCACCACTGATGACGGTACAACAAACGAAACAAATTTTTGTATGCTTTTGATCTAATATTAAAATTTTCACAAAACACCGTTTCTTCGAAAATACTCCAATTTTCCAAATTACCAATATTAAACGAAGTTTTAAGCTTTTTAACTTTATTGTAGTCTCCTTTGGGAAAATATTTATATTTACAAAATACCGTATTTCTTCAAAAAAAAAAAAAAATTCAAAATTTGCAAATGGGTTTGAAGCGAAATTGTGTATGCTTTTAGTAATGATTTCATGAAAAATACTTAAATTTTCACAAAATACCGTATTTTTTGAAAATACTCAAATTTTTAAAATTTGCAGTACATAAAACGAAGCTTATTTTGGTATGTTTTTTCACTTTTTTAAAGTTTTTTTAAATACTAAAATTTTCACAAATAAAAACTTATTTTCAAAAATACTTAAATTTTAAAAAATTTCAGTATGAAACCAAATTTTGAAGGCTTTTTCACTTTATTTGAAGTCTCTTTTAGAAAACAATCGTATGTTTTCACTAATACTCAAATTTTCATAATTTTCAGTATCACAGCAAAAAAAACGATGGTAAAATCGCATACAAAAGCATGCACATCACCTTCGTCAAAATAAACACTTAATATTACACACTGCATGTACATTTTTTGCAAACACAAAAAAAAGTTGCAACCGACGGGATTCAAACCCAGCACCAACAGTAAGGACTGGCGCCTTAGCCCGCTCGGCCATCAGACCGATGAAAAACTGTAAGGATAAACGCATATACGAGCTTGATATTTCAGTCAAGTAGGTTTCCCATACTGGTGGGCTACATGTTTCAAGGTGTAATATTACACGGAATTTCATAAAATAATGCAAAATTTATTTTACTTTCGGGCCTTTTACACGCAGCTGGATTACTACTTTTCTTGCTGTGTAGGTATCAAACGCAACAACATTTTGTAGGCTTTTTCACTTTGGTATAGTTAAAAAAACATTAAAATTTCACAAAATATCGTATTTGCTCCAAAATTTCAAAATTTGCAATAGGGGCAGCGTAACGAAGTTTTGTATGCTTATCACTTTATTAGAGTGGTCATTTACGAAAGCCTATAACATTTAGCTAAATATCATAAAAATATGGTGTCTTCGGGTAAGTTTTTCCAAATTTAATGAAGATTTTAAAAAAATGGATGAAAACAAATATTTGTATGCATGTTTCCATAGTGAAATTGTCTCAGGAACACGAATATGATAAAATTATCACCAGAAAATTGGATCTAAGGCAAAAATTTACAACCAACAAATTCACTAAAAATAAAAGTGTCTATTTAATATGTTAAACTGTCTTACCAAAAGCTTTCTCAGTCTCAGATGTCCCCTACAAGCTAAAGGTCGAAGCGAGTTGATTTCTGGATAGAACCTTTTTTTTATTTGAGTTAGAAAATTATGCTATTTTTTCACAAAAATGCCAATAACTTCCTTTAGATTTAACCAATGCTTCTCCCCGCATTTTGTTGCATTTTTTTGGATGCATTTTGAATTTTTAAATTAAATTGAATTTTGCCGTAAGTACCAGCATTTTTAAGATTTTTGACGTTTTCGAATTTTCAAACACAGTGTCCCGATTTGCCCCACATCCCGTTGACCTAGAGTGCTCATATTTTTTCCAGATGTTAGTTTTATTTGTACAAACAACCCCTGAAAATTTCAGGCAGATTGGTGAAGTCAATGCGTGATGGGTATGCTTTGCTCGTGGACTCGCTCTTAAGTTGCGAGAATTGCGAAGAATTGAAAAGTTGTTATCCTTCCATTTCCAATTTTTCCCATACAAAACTCAAAGGCTTAGGAGGGAGGGGTTGCCGTGGTCAGAATGAGCTCAAATTTGAAATTTAGCCTAGTGTTGGGCCAATCTTTGATACCAGGGAGTATCCATGAGTAAGCCCGGATTTGTACTCCCCTACTTAACACTCTTAAAGCATTCAAAATAATTATCTCATTTTAAACTCACTGAAGGAACAGGTTAAAGAATTTATTCTTCCAAGTTTAGTTTGATTTTAAATCATCCAGCATGTAATAGTAAAAGATAAAAAAAAACTTCATTTTAATTTTGCTTGAATTTATTTAAAAAATCACTATGAAAACCAAAATGTTGAAAACAAAAATGAATGCAGAGTGAAAAGATATGTTTTTACGATTCGTACGATTCTCTTAGTTATCCGTCAAAACAATCACTGCCGCCAAAAAACCAGCGAGTCTCACTCTAAAAAGAACTAAATTCATTTGATTGACTATCCTGTCTCATGTCCTCTTACATCACTGTCATCGACGTCGGTCGTCGTCTGTCCGCCATCATTTTAGTTTCGCGATTTCCTCGTTCATCTTCACACACTCAAACACAAACTCACACGTCGTCACCATCGCATCGTTCGCCGGAAAGGTGTGTGCGCAAACTTTATAAACGTTGATTCTCATTACCGGGCGCTTAGTGGAGGTAATCTATCAAAATATGTCAATATCAAGCCACTGAACGGTTTTGCGTTAAAGCTCTCTCTTTTTTAACTTTTTTTTTGTTTGCTATTGATCTTCGCTAGTGGTATTTGCACGTTGCGTTGCCGCGTTCTGGTGGTTCTTGCAAGATGAACGTGAAAACTCTCGGTGGTATAGACCGTGTGTGTGAGGTGTCTGTCAGGTGTGTGCCAAACTGATGGGTTTCGTTTAAGAGGAACGGTGAAACTGATGCTGGATGAAGTTCTAATAAAAAAGTTATCAAAATTCAATCTTTTTGCAGTTATTTATGGGTCATTCCAGGTCAACTGGGTACACTTTTGGACTCGACCTTCACCGATTTGGACCAAACATGGAGGGAACGTTCATCTATCGATAGTAAACAGAAATACCAAGTTTGGTGCTGATTGGACCATCCCTCTATTTTTGACGATTTTCTAAAAAACTTTTCTTTTTATCATAACTTTGCAACTATTTGAGCAAAAGACTTTCAACAGGTTGCATTACATAGAAAATTGCCCAAGGAGTTCGATAAAAATAAAATTTCAACCCTAAAATTTCCCTTGGTATTATATTTTAACGTTTTAAGTATAAAAAATCAGTTTTGACCAATTTCTTATATTTTTATTTTTTTCAATTAATCGCCATCGTCTTCCCCGGACAATTTTACATAATAATCAATGTAAACCTCAAACTAAAATGAACTATTGGCGAGATACAGCGATTTTACTGATAAAGTTTGATTAGGCGCAGCACTCGGAAGTACATGGTGTACTTTTCAACAAAAAGGGTTGAATCCCGCAGAGTTCGGTTTTTATATGTGAGAAACTTATTTCGGATTTGAATTCATAGGACAGAGTGTTGCGCATTATCAAAATTTATCAGTAAAATCACTGTATCTCGCCAATAGTTCATTTTAGTTTGAGGATTACATTAATTATTATGTAAAATTGTCCGGGCAAGACGATGGTGATAAAATAAAAAATAAAAATATAAGGAATTGGTCAAAACTGAATTTTAATACTTTCAACGTTAAAATATAATATCGGGGGGCATTTAAGGGTTAAAACTTTTTTTAAATCGAATTCCTTGGACAATTTTCTATAATATGCAACCGATAGAAAGTCTTTTGCTCAAATAGTTAAAAAGTTATGATAAAAAGGAAAAAAAAGAAAAATAATCAAAAAAGAAGGCGGTGCCAATCAGCACAAAACTTGATTTTTCTGTTTACTATCGATAGATGAACGTTCCCTCCAAGTTTGGTTGACCTGGAATGACCCTTATATAACATTTCGAACGTGATTAGAAATAAAATATACAAATGTTGAAATATTACCAAATTTTCATTTGTTATATAATAATTTAACAAACTTCGTTTAAATAAAACAAGATTTTTCAAAATATGTTAAAAATAATTTTACAAAATGCTTAAGTCAATCACACAAATAACATAAAATTTTGAACCATGAAGATCATCATAAAATGCTGTAGACACGATTATAGTTATTGGAGATTGAAGCATGAGTAAAGATTACCCAAATTCAAGGATTTTTTTTCCTTTCCGTTACCAGAATATAAGAAAATAAGTTAAGAACCTATCCTAGTCAGATTGGAAAACTTTCAACAAATAATTTAAAAAACAAAAATTAACTATTATTGGTCAAAATATTTTTTTTTTGGCCAAAATATTCCCAAAAAAAATCTCTTGCTAATTGTACCCCTCACAACTATCCATCGTCAATTCGACCGCATCCGCGGTGATGCCAAACTTCCACGTGGACTGTAATGATGACGACGACGACGACGACGACGGTCCTCTCTCCCCGAACGCTCGATGGGTGATGATGATGAAACACCACTCAATCGCTTACGGGAAAAATAGAGGAAAATCAAAAACGAGGGAGCGAGGAGGGAGTAAAGTAAAACAAACTGACGGGATCTTATTTTAACGCTACCTGTGCATGTGGTTTGGGGTGGTAGTTTGGCTCTGGCCAACTTCCCGGCGGTCTTCTAAACGGTCCCCAATGGAGCCAACCAAACCGACCGAACGGCGATGTGAGTGGAATATTTTTAATCTGTTTTCCAGCTCGTTTTCCACGGCTGAGTTGAGGGGGAAAAGGTGTGGAAAGTTTTTCGTCTTTTTTTCCGGGTTGATTTTTCCGCGCCGAACCGGCGATGCGAATGGATGGACGGACGACGGATGGTGGCAAACTTCGATATCGTTTGGAGGTGTGAAATATTGACGGATTTAGTTGGAAGTCGTCTGTGCGCCATCGGGTGGGTGTGCTTGTTTGTGTGTTTGTTTACTTTGATACTGATGGTGCTTCCTCTTTTTTTGGGAATTTGGACTGGAAGCAGCTTCCGTTTTATGGGGGAAGTGTTGCTAGTTATGTTGTACAAATTTTAGAAAATCACAATTTTTGTTCAAGTCGACAGGTCCTAATCAAGATACTTAGGGTTAATTCAGAAAGCTACTTTAAGGTATCTTTTTGATGAGTTGGTTTTGGAGTTCGAACTGACGTCGCCAAATCTCCATAAACCTAAATTGAATTCAATGGAATGGATACCCGACCATTCAGTCCTGGTTGTTTTAATAATATGTATTCAATTGTTTTTTTCTGGTTCAGTTACGTAGAGAGAATTTTGCCTTCCTTACTGAGGTAAGGCTATAATCCTGCACTAAAAATGAACTTTTTATTAAAACCTCGAAAACCCACCTTCATATATACATATCGATTCAGAATCGAAAGCTGAACAAATGTCTGTGTGTGTGTGTGTATGTATGTATGTGTTCAAAAATCTTGCCAAGTTTTCTCAGCACTGGCTGAACCGATTTTGATCGAACCAGTTGCATTTGAATTGGTTTAGGGTCCCATACATCGCTATTGAATTGAATTGTTTCGATAAGTAGTTCAAAAGTTATGTATAAAAATGTGTTTTCACATATATCCGGATCTCAATTATATGCATGTAAACGATGTCCGGATCCATCATCCAACCCATCGTTGGTTAGGTAATCAAAAGACCTTTCCAACAAGTCCACAACATCGAAGATCTGGTAACCCTGTCTCGAGTTTTGACCACTTAAGTGATATTTATGTACTTTTTTGAAGCCGGATCTCACTTAAATGCATGTAAACGATGTCCGGATCCATCATCCGACCCATCGTTGGTTAGATAATCGAGAGACCTTTCCAAAGAGTCCACATAATTGAAGATCTGGCAACCCTGTCTCGAGTTATGACCACTTAAGTGATATTTATGTACTTTTTTGAAGCCGGATCTTTCTTAAATGTATGTAAACGATGTACGGAACCATCATCCGACCCATCGTTGGTTAGGTAATCGAGAGACCTTTCCAACGAGTCCTTAACATTGAAGATCTGGCAACCCTGTCTCGAGTTATGACCACTTAAGTGATATTTATGTACTTTTTTGAAGCCGGATCTTACTTAAATGTATGTAAACGATGTCCGGATCCATCACCCGACCCATTGTTGGTTAGATAATCGAGAGACCTTTCCAACGAGTCCACAACATTGAAGATCTGGCAACCCTGTCTCGAGTTATGACAACTTAAGTTATATCTGTGTTCTTATTTTTCTGGACCTAAAAAAAATTGCTGAAATATGTGTCCAAACCACTCATATTACCCATTGTTGGTAAAAAGTGAGGAAGGCATCAACCACGTAGGTGGATTAAGTTAGTTTTTTTTTTACAAATTATGGTCAACAGTATTTAATTTTTAAATAGTGCACAGTTTGAAAAATCATGGTAATATTACACCTGGGAATGGGTACACATTTTACGCCAGAAAAAATGACTTTTTTCCAGATATAATTTTGGTTCTTCAGTGTAATGTCCCTTTTTCAATATAATAAAAAAGAAAAAAAGCTTCTTGAATAAACACGATTCAGTTTGAAATAAAGATCAGTAAACAAATTTTCATAAATGACTGCATTGAAGGGCTTAAAAGTAAATTGATGAAAATTGTATATTAGCTAACAAACGAAGCATTCAAAATATTTAATAACTGCAGATAAAAAAAATCTATTTTCCAGTCTTAAAAAAACTTATGAAAAAAAGAAAAATAAAGTTTCAGTATAGATTTACAAAAATTAGAAATGGGTAGTTCTCCGCCAACTCACCCAGCAGTTGCCCCGACCCCTTTTCGATTTGCGTGAAACTTTGTCCTAAGGGGTAACTTTTGTCCCTGATCACGAATCTTAGATCCGTTTTTTGATATCTGGTGATGGAGGAGCGGTACGACCACTTTTATTTTTGAAAAAAAGAGGCGTTTTTCAAAAATTAGCAGCTTGAAACGGTGATGTGATAGAAATTTGGTGTCCAAGGGACTTCTATGTAAAATTGAACGCCCGATTTGATGGCGTACTCAGAATTCCAAAAAAAACGTATTTTTCATCGAAAAAAAACACAACTGATACTGAACTGTTAAAAAAAATTGGATCATGTCATTTTAAGTGAAATTTAGGGTCATTTTTTTTATTTAGAACAGAGTTTGCAGGGTATTTTTTTAGGGTGTAACAGTGTTCTACAAAGTCGTGGAGCAGACAATTACAAAAAAATGTGTTGTATAAACATGAGCGGTTTGCTTATAAATATCACGAGTTATCACGATTTTACGAAAAACTAACTTAATCCACCTAAGTGGTTGGTGCCTTGCTCACTCTTTACCAACTATTGGTGATTCGATGGGTTTGGACACACATTTCATCTAGTTTTTCTTAAAATCCGCCTAAAAAGTATACAAATTTCACTTAAGCGGTCATAATTTGAGACAGGGTTGCCATATCTTCAATTTTCTGGTCTCGTTGGAAAGTTCTTTCAATTACCTAAGCAACAGTTGGTTGGATTATTAATCCCGACATAGTTGTAATACATTTAAGTTAGATCTGGCCTCAAAAAGTACATAAATATCACTTAAGTGGTCATAACGTGAGACAGGGTTGCCAGATCTTTGATATTTTGGGCTCGTTGGAAAGGTCTTTCGATTACCTAACAAACGATGCATAACATGACGATATTTGAATCGATTACCCGTCACTTATCCAACATCCGGATAAATACATAACTTTTGAACTACATATCGAAACTTTATTAAAATCAATAGGTACGTATAGGACCTTAAATCAAATCGGATGAAACTGGTTTGACCAAAATTGGTTCAGCCAGTGCTGAGAAAACTCAGTGAGAATTTTGTTCACATACACACACAGAGACATTTGTTCAGTTTTCGATCCTGAGTCGATAGGTATACATGAAGGTGGGCCTACGAGCTTTCTGTGACAAGTTCATTTTTAGAGCAGGATTATAGCCTTACCTCAGTGAGAAAGGCAAAAAAGTTTTGAATTGATAAAAAATGTTTATAAGCTAACAAACGCAGCATTCAAAATATTTAATAACTGAAGATTGAAAAATTAAAGGATCTATTTTTTGCAGTCTTGAAAAAAAGTTATAGAAAAAGAAAAAAAATAGGAAATGATAAAAAAAAGTTTCAAAATTAATCAACAAAACTTAAAAATTATTTGTCTGAAAACAAATTTAAAAAAGACCAACCAGTAAACTATAATGGTTAGTAGTTAAGTAAATTATTGAATGGAAAAATAATGTTGCTCCTAGATTTCTTCACTCCTTTTGAGAGAATATAATTGGTTTGAAAAATATTTGCGATGATCTTTAGATTTAGTATGGCTTCATCCATAAAGTACGTCACGCTAAAATCAACCAAAATCTACGTGACATACTTTATGGATGACGCCTATGATAATGAATCATTATTTATCAATTACATTTTTAAAAACTTTTTCCTAGCAAAACTTAATCGCAGAGAAGTTGTTCTAAAGAATACATGACACACTTTTTTCCAATTATTAATTATATATAAGTTCCTCAAAAAATATACTTCAATTAGAATAGAACGCAATTAAAACTCTTATGAAATAAAATTTCTTTTTCAATAGTTTAGAAATAATCAGAAATAAAATTTAAAAAATATTTTAGAAGAATTGGGAACAAAATTATTAAGTTAAAAAAAGCGAAATCAAAATAATACTTGAAATCAGCAAAATGTTATTACTGAAGCATAAAAAATAAACAAATGTCTTTAAATTATTGTTTTGAAGGAAAATGAGGAAAAAAATGATCGCAACCTATTTACAAACTTATTTATTTAAATTGAGACACTCAACTTATTTACTTGATATCTCAGGAACAGCCTGAAGGGCCAGTCATAGGCTTCGCGGGCCAAAGTTTGGGTAGGCCTTCCTTGAATTATAAATATTTATTTATTTTTTGAATAAATACTGATTGTGAACAAATAAGTTTGTAGTTTTACACACTTATAATTTTGAAAGATCAATTTTCAAACTAAATCATCTTACAATATGAAACTCATCTATAAAAAGTCGATTATGTTGAACAAAAAAATTGAAGTTTCTTTTTTTTAAACTTTGCAGGGTTAATTTTAAGAGTGTTGCAATGTTCTACAAAGTTGTATAGCAGACAAAAACAACTTTTTTTGGCATGTACTCTTCACGAGTTATCAGAATTACTCTTTGGGCATTTTCTGTGGCTCGTGCATTGCTAGATTGATGATGATTTTGATGATGAGCAGTATCTTGTTTGCCTCTTTATTTTAGAAAATTCCCCCCAAGAATCAAAATTCACTCTTAGAGCAAAATTTCGCGGAAATCGAAAAAACTGCTGTACGAGTTAGCGGAGAATGACATGTATGTACATTTCCTTACATTTTATCCTGAACATAAATAAATTTATTTTGGATTGCGTTGCTAGTAGAAGGTATGGAAAATGTCCCAACAACATTTCCGAAAAGCCACAATGTATTTAAAAAACACCCCAAAAGTACACCAACCACTGCAAGCAGTTCTGTTGCTCCTTATAATTTAGAAATATTAAATTTTGAAAATATTGAGAATCTAAAAAACCCGCAATCTGGCAACCAGGCTTGCCTAAATCCCCCAGAAACCGTTAAGGTGCGCGCACACACTCACACCTCCCATCGACGACCGTGGACGAGCTGTCGATGATTTGAAGTGGCTCATGGCTCCAACCCGGACCAGACCGGAGCAGCGAGTAACACGTGGCGAATATTGAGCCATTTTTCATACTATCACTCTTTCCTGCCTGACTGGTTCTGACGGGTTGGCCACCGGTTTAGTGCCATAGCCGGGAAGTGCACAGATCCTGGGGTTGGGACCCCCGGCTGCTGGAGAGTTGTTTATTTTGGCTACTCGGGGCATTAACTTTACCCGAAAGAGGTATTTTTTTAAAAGCAATTCAAAAATTTTTTTCCACATAAATATAACAATATTTTTTTGTTTTTTTTTTTTTAAATCAAAGCTGATTGAAAATATTACAAAAATGATTTCTTAACCTTTACTGAGGGCGTCACTGCAATTTTTCCTAAACTTTCCCCAGCATAAAGTGCCGGAAGCTCTTTCCGACAGTACCAACAGTGCGAGGACACCCAGCATTGTACTCCCAGTACCAAAATAGAGAGAAAACGAACAAGAAAAGAAGTCGCAAAAAAAGTCGTCCTGCAATCCCCGATGATGGCAGCCCATCACAAACACTCGGCAGAGTCAATTTTACGTGACGTAATATCATGGATTTCCTCGCACCTACCCGCACTTTTCCCCTACTGCTGTCCCTTTACCAAACGCAGTCAACTAGGTCCTTGTCGCTACTCAATCACACTCGCCGAATGTGGTGCGGTGGCGCCAAAGGGATTTTGGAAACGTGAAACTAGTTATGGTTGGGACTTTGACGAAAAAATATCCAAAAATATTGTTCATAAAATCAAGTAAAGTTGATCACTGTTTCATCAGTAATCCAAAATATGACGAAAATCAAGAAAAAAATAAACATTTTTTAACCAAATGTTACAGTTTCAATCAAATCTTCTTTTTAGTTGTTCAAAAAATGATTAGTCCAATTTAAATTCAGAATCAACTCCGCTGAACGGTACCACAACTGCCGGCAAAGTTTGACTTCTGCAGTCAGCCGCGCGGAGATAGGAAGTGACTTCTGATATTTGATTTAGGGATTCTATGGCGGTAAATTTCATCGACAGTTTTTTTTCCATCTCCGGAACAGAGTCCGCTTGATTGTGACCGATGGCGCTTTTTCACGATTGAAGGTTTTTTTCGACTCTATTTTACTTCCAGTGACGATAAGCGAAGGATGTGTTATCTTATTTGAAAATTCTATTTAGGGCCATCCATAACCCATAATAGTAGTTTATGCAACAAGTTGCAAAAAGAGGATTTTTCAGCACGAGTCGTACATTTATCATTTAAGGAATTTGAATTTAAGGAATTCTTTTAGTTTCAAATTATTTGTAATTACGTTTAAATTGAACAGATATGATTTCGAAGGAGATGTTCAAAAAAATCGATCGCAAGTGTGTTTTAACGAAAATTGTGCGCTCTTTCCAATAAAAATATTTCCAAAAACCTAAACTTCATTTTCGATCAAAACACAGCCAAAATCTAATTTTCTTTTGAAAATCAGGCTGAATACACCCTTTGATTCAAATTTTGCCATTACCATTCAAAAGAGCGGGCAATTCCCTACTTTTCTTCAATTGACACGAAGTTGGAGCGAAAGCGTTTTCGAGTGGTTTTTAAATAAAAAACTTTTTCCGTTTTTATTTATTTTTTCCGAAAAACTAAATTACTTGTTTTATGGCAAATTTTGTAACAGATCCCATTTTTAAACAAAAAATATAGTTCTGCTTCCGTGTTTTTGAGTTTTTCCTTGGCATACCAGTTTCAAATACATATAAAAGGAACGAAATAATTACTAAAGATAACCAAAAAAGTTACACTTAACGTAACATTTCCTTAACAACTTTAACTATCAAGAATTCAAGAAAAGTAAGTAGTTTCACGACGGAATTTCAAAAAGTAATTTTTAGTAAATAAAGTATTTGTTTTTTAATTGTACTTCTTCAACGAGACTTTTTATTTTTTCTTTATAATCTATTAAAATTGTTTTTTTTACTTCAAACAAGAGTGTCACAAAAAGATTAAAAAATACAAGGAATAAAAAAGACTGGTTATGTATGTAGAAGGCCTTGTTCACAATAGTTCTCTCATCAAATTCTTCTAAAATTTATTTTTAACATGTTGTTTAGCGAAACTGATTTACAACAAAATGCAATTCCATGATATATTACCAAAATCTAATCATTTTTATCAAATAATGGGTCATTCCATCTCAACTGTGCACGAAAAAGTGCGAATTTGAAAATTACCCTCTCCGATCCTGCTCAAATTTGGCAGAGCTGTTGATACTATCAAAACATGCTAGAATCCCGAATTTCATCCAAATCGGACCACCCCCTCCATTTTTGTACCTCCCCAAAAAATCGACTTTTTGGCGATTTTTGACCAAACCTCCTAGTTTCAAACGACAATAACTCAGGAACCACAAATCTTAGAGGGTCGGTCTTAGACTCAATTTTGAAGGAAATTGGACGTAGAATCCATTTCCGTGATCAAAATTTTGATTAATTTATTTTTTCTACCTGTATTGCGCAATTGAAAACTTTAAACGGCCGTATCTCAAAACACCCCAACTTATTTTTTTTATTTGACCTCACCATCGTGTTCCCCGGCCAATTTTACATAAGAATCACTTATCGACAGAAATGAATATGTTTCGTTCCAGAGATATCGAATTTTAAAGTTTTGTGTTTTCGAGATTACCTACATCAGCTTCATTCGCCGCATCTGCTAGAAGCACACAGGCGGGCTGATCAATAACTGCTACCTGGTGTTCTGGGAGATGATTAATGTAATTTATATTTTTATAATTTTACGCAAATAGTTATTCATATAGCTAATACCTAGAAATTCTAGTATGTTTGGCAGGTTAAGTCCTCGCTCCTAGTTTCGTCCAATTTACTCATTTGCACTATTTAAACAACAAATTTTGCAAAACTTTTGATAGAAACTTGCTTGTTCACTTATTATTGAGCTATTTATCACTCGATTGAATGCCAAAGCGCTGATATGGCAACAGTAGAGGTACGCAGGAATTAGATGCTGTTCCCCTCTCTTGATCAATCTATTTTTGTGAAAGGAATATTTATTGGGTAATTTTACGTGTTGTTTTTGTTTTAGAGTACCTCCGAGGCCATGACTAGGGCCTTTATCATGGGCGGTAGCAAAATAGTGCCATTCAGCAAAAACCCCAAAACCTGCTTTATTATTATTATTATTATTATTATTATTATTATTATTATTATTATTATTATTATTATTATTATTATTATTATTATTATTATTATTATAGTTTATTAGTGACACTTTACCATAATTTGGCAAATCCGATTTATGATTTAAAAGATTGATCATATTAAATCAATTTTTATATTGTGAGCCAGCTCCATTTAATTAAAAGAATCCAAGATTGATATAAGAAAAAATACTGTTGTTCGGACGGTGTCGAAATCATCGCAACTAAATTTGTGGAATTAGCCGCTTTGCAGCAGATCAAACTTTGTGATTTTCTTACATTTTTCAGTTTTATACTTTCCATAAATCCTTTTCCTGCGCTTGTGATCGTCCTTCACTAGAGTACAACGTATACACAAATTTTATAAATTTTAGTTCATATTTTTTACTCAGTAATGTATCGTGCACTTATTGTTCAGTGTTACTAACAAGATTAATTGCATTTTCCTGCTCGCTCCGTCGGAATCCAATTCTGCCCTTTACTGTGCGCGTTATTGCTCTGTCCTATGGGTTAGCACAGAAAATCACTTCATTCATTTTTTTTAGCACATTCGTGATTCAACTCCAGTTTCCTACAGTGTTATACAGTAAATTTTTGTCCAATTTGATAAAGATTATTTATGATGAAATATTATTTCAATAAATGGCCAGGTAGCAGTTATTGATCAGCCCGCCTGTGTGCTTCTAGCAGATGCGGCGAATGAAGCTGATGTAGGTAATCTCGAAAACACAAAACTTTAAAATTCGATATCTCTGGAACGAAACATATTCATTTTTGTCGATAGGTGATTCTTATGTAAAATTGGCCGGGGAACACGATGGTGAGGTCAAATAAAAAAAATAAGTTGGGGTGTTTTGAGATACGACTGTTTAAAGTTTTCAATTGCGCAATACAGGTAGAAAAAATAAATTAATCAAAATTTTGATCACGGAAATGGATTCTACGTCCAATTTCCTTCAAAATTGAGTCTAAGACCGACCCTCTAAGATTTGTGGTTCCTGAGTTATTGTCGTTTGAAACTAGGAGGTTTGGTCAAAAATCGCCAAAAAGTCGATTTTTTGGGGAGGTACAAAAATGGAGGGGGTGGTCCGATTTGGATGAAATTCCGGATTCTTGCATGTTTTGATAGTATCAACAGCCCTGCCAAATTTGAGCAGGATCGGAGAGGGTAATTTTCAAATGCTGTTCCGCTTCAGATGGAATGACCCTAATATGATTTTTTTTGCAAGAATTACATAAGAATTGAAATTTTTTTTATGCTGTCAAAATTATTTGAAGATTATGTGGATCAAATATTTTTTGAAAACAGTCAAAATTTTCACAAAAATACGTATTTTCGAAAAAAAATAGTCAAAATTTCAGTTTTTACAATATGGGTATCAAACGATCAGGATTTTTTCATACATTTCGAATGTAAAAACAACCTATTTTGAAAATACTCAAATTTTTTACAAAACTACGTATTTTTGTAAAAATACTCAGAATTTTAAATTTTGACAATATGGGTATCAAACGATCGGGATTTTTCATACATTTGTAAGTCAATCAAAATTAACACAAAACTGTTAATTTTGATTTTTTTTTTTCAAAAAAATGTTGTAATAACATTCGAAATGCATGAAAAAATCCCGATCGTTTGATACCCATATTGTAGAAACTAAAATTTTGAGCATTTTTTCGAAAATACGTAGTTTTGTAAAAAAAATAGTATTTCCAAAAAAAGATATTATTACATCCGAAATGTAAGAAAAAATTCCGATCGTTAGATACCCATATTGTAACAACAGAAATTTTGGCTATTTTTTCGAAAATTCGTAATTTTGTGAAAATTTTGAGTATTTTCAAAAAGATGTTGTTATTACATTCGAAATGTATGAATAAATCCTGATCGTTTGAAACCCATATTGTAAAAACAGAAATTTTGAGTATTTTTTTCGAAAATATGTAGTTTTGTGAAAATTTTGAGTGTTTTCAAAATACGATAATATTACATTCAAAATGTATGAAAATATCCTGATCATTTGATACCCACATAGCAATAACAATTTATTATTGGTTTCTTTAGAGAAAAAAATTGCATTTTTAAAATACAGGAAAGATACGTATTTTTGTGAAAATTTTCATGAAATTATAATTTTAATGGATAGTTGACATCATCCCGATTCCAAAACACTATAATTTTTTGATGTTTGCAAGATATTTCATACGTTTTAAGTCAATGTCTCCCACGAAAAAAATATATTAAGGAAAACTAAGCCTGCAATTTGTTTTGAAGCAACGCTTTCCATTTTTTGCTCTTGTGATAAACACGACTTCAAAAAACGTAAGTCAACTTAAATCTTCTTTTGCAATTGATTGATAAGGGTTCGGTTGATTGAAACATGAAACATAATGGAATTTTGAATCAGACCAGCTTAAATTAGCCGTACAAAAAATATTCCTGTTGCTATCGATTAAGCTACTTGGAAATGGTATAATTTAATACTAATGTCAATTTCATAATAAAATAAAACAACTCCTAGTGGGGGGCAATTTTGACGTTTGATCGCATATGAAACTTGTGTAAAATATTTAGCTTTTTTCAATAAAAAAATACACGCGAAATTCACAAAATCCAGATTGGTACAAAAAACATAAAATAATGTCTGTCCTTTAATTGATATTGGGATTTTTATTGTATTAAGTTTTATTTTTGAAGGGGCGATCACGGTGCTCAAAATACCATTATTATGAAAAAAAATGCAATCCGAGATTTTGGGGTCTATCAATTCCACACACCATAGGGCACCTCTGTGCAAAAAATAAAAACATTCGCTGATGTAGTTTTCGAGCCCTTTTAAGATGTTACATCCGATATTCAATAAAAAACCAAAACAATCTATACAATTTCAGCATTTCAAAGAATATGCATTTTGAGATAATGATGAATTTTGCTTCATATGACTGTCAAGTATCTCTGGGCAAAGTTTCAGAAGGTTTGCTGATGTAGTTCTCGAGGTACAGCCATTTTAAAATGTTATTTCCGACTTTTTCTAAGAAAATCTATAAAATCGATACAATTTCAGCATTTCAAAGAATATGCATTACGAGATAATGATGTTTTTGCTTCATATGACAGTCAAGTATCTCTGGGCAAAGTTTCAGAAGATTTGCTGATGTAGTTTTCGAGATACAGCCATATTAAAATGTTATTTCCGACTTTTTCTAAGAAAATCTATAAAATTGATACAATTTCAGCAATCCAAAGAATATGCATGCAAAAGTGTTACATCATAAATGATGTAACATTCGGAAATATTTTTTTGTGTGTATGGTGTGTGGAATCGATAGACCGCAAAATCTCGGATTTCATTTTTTTTTTTTCATAATAACGGTATTTTGAGCACCGTGGCTATTTGAGCTATATTTGATCAAATTTTCGTACAGATAATTTTTTATTTGATTTGCCTATCTTGAGTTCACTTTCGTTTCTTAATCCACCTACCACTAGCAGGTACGAGAATACTCAACTACCTCGGAGAACCTTTTATTGAGTTACTTTAATGTTTGTTTGTTTATATATTGAGAAAAGGTTAATCTTGACTCATCTCTGAACGAATTTGGCAAATCAACGCTGTCGTGCCATCTTGTCACACGCCGCTTTCTGACGTTCCGAACGCGTTTTAATGTTTGACCCTGAATAAACGAAGAAATAGATCAGGGAATGAAAACAATAACAAACACGTCAATTTGGTTGCTTGAGTTCCGATCTACAAATGTTTATGATATACTATGGTCGGGCATGCACGTGTGTCAAACGCGTTCTGACCTGAAATCAGGGTGTGTTACTAATGAATATCTCAGGATTGAAATCGAGTTTTGGGGATCTGAAAAAGTCAAAATTGAAAGCTGCACAAAATGGCGTTCATAAATTAATTCAGTCTAAAATGTACGTGCGAAAAGATAGCACAAAAAAGCTAAACGGCAACGACGTTACAATATTTTAAAAAGGCGGAGTCAGGTAAATGCGAATTTTAAGTTTTAAAATACTTTGCAGATTTCTTTGTTAATGGAGCTAGGACGGATCTAATAGGTTCCGCTTATTCGATTTTGACAAACTGTTCATCGCCGTCGTGCTAACTTGTCGCACGTGCATTTTGGGCCAAATTGAGTTAGGAACGCCATTTTGTGCAGCTAACAATGTCTCACTTTTTGATCTTCACAGATCCCCAAATTCGATTTCAATCCTAAGATATTCAATAAAAATCGAAAAAACTCCGTGTATTGGTGTCACTCTACAAATAAAAGAAGTCTCAATCATGTCGTGCTATCTTGTCACCCCCTGAAATTTTTAATTATTATTTTTTAAACAAACCTGACTGACGGAAAATTACCCAGATTTTTAAGCGAAGACGGCGTTGCGCATGGTGCATGCCCGAATTGTCAAAATCACACAGTGGTACCAACATTCCAAATAAAATTGTTCCATGGCATGGTAGTCAAACATTTTTTTTAAATGTTGGTACCACTGCGTGATTTTGACAATTCGGGCACGCACTATTCATAACGCCATCTTCGCTTAAACATCTGAGAACCTCAAAGATAGATATGTTTACCAAAACATGTACAATATAAAGTTTCATGAGAATAATTGTTTGTTAAATATAAACTACCATTGCTGGTGTTAATTGAATTAAATTAGAAAATATGTAATGTTTATTTCTGTATTTTTAAAAATCGATATACTTGTATGCTTTTGTTAATGCTATAAATTAACGTACAGACTTTATGGACTCATTTCGAGGTTAAATGGTACCTGTTATCTGAAAAATAAAGATTAAACTGCAAGTGTGACAACCCAGCAAATATACTGAAGAAATGTAACAAGAAGAGCAAGATACAATCGCGTTCGACTTCCATCCCTTTCTTTTCCAGGCTGCAATAAGGAGTTAAAGGCGCACAATTGATGTTTTACCGTTGATTTTAGGATAACCAAATTTTGAAGAACTGATTATGATAACTAATAAAAGTCCTTCTTCAATAGTTCAAAAAATAATTCCTTAATCATTCCTTCATTATGATATGTATAATTTTTTAAAGTATCCGACGAAAAATGTTCCATTTTTTTCTATTTTTGGTTTGCAAAATCAACAAAGGCCAACGTTAAACACAATCATTTTATTTAAAACCAATTGATAGTAAATAAATTAAATCAAATCTCCTCACAACATATGAATACAGCTACCTATTGTTGACAATGTCTTCTTCAAAATTTCCTTAGGTACTAAAATAATCTCACATAAAAACCACGCCAATCTTCAAAGCAACATTATTTCCAACTAAACCTTGGTACAGTTACTTACCTTTATTCAGTCAAGGAATCTGCTTTACTTACCTGTCAACGATGGAATCATCTCTGATCTCAAACTCATCGCCAGTCTGCATCGCATCTCTGCCATACCCAGTTCCTACCTTGTCCGAGCTCTACCTGAACAGGCCCGTCAACAAGATATATTTGGACATTCAAATACAGTACGATTTGAGCAGCTACTGCGAGGACGACCAAGATGAGTTCAAACTCGTGATTGATGAAGGTGATTCTGGAGACCAGCTTCCCAAAGAGAGCAAGATCTCCACGACGAAGAGGTCCAGCAAACGAAAGGCCGACGAACCTTTGGAGTCCGGTAAATCAAAACTTCGCAGATCTTTGCGGTTGTCCGGGAGAATTGCGCCAGGAATGTTCATCGAGGAGTAGAAACAGCCTTGTTTTAGGATAGGGAAAGAATGACAAACTTATTGTCCAGTGTTATTAATTGTAGGAATTTTATTGGAAGAAAGAAAATTGAAAAAAATATATGACTTAAAACATAATAAAAAAGTATTTATTTGAACTTGGAAAACTATACAACAGGTCTCCTAGAAGTTCCCCCAAATCCTCGGCAAATGTCACGGCCAGAAGCTAAACGCACATTAGCATTTCAAATTCAGCGCGTGGTGGTGGAAGCCAGCGAAGCCACTTATCAATCTAAATTTCCATAACTGCCCGCATTCAAATATTTCCCATGTCATGTCCCTAATTCGAAATTCTACTCCACCGTACCGGGCAGCACCACAATTAATACCTGTTACCGCATAAAGCGCCACTTAACTTCTGAATCGTGTCATTAAAATATTTACCGGCTCAATTCGTGGAAAAGTGTCATAAATATAATACACTCACGTCGTCGTCCACCTGGTCGACCACCCCGTTCCTCCCTTCCCGATGGATGGTCCCGACCAGGATCACGAACAGTTGGAAAAGTCAGTGCATGACGTGAATGTGTCATACCCATCACTTGGCAAAAGGGGGCTTGTTACTTTCTCCCCTCAGACCCAGACACACACATTGTCACTCGAGGTACTTGTCATTCAGGCTGTATTGAAGAGGGAGGCTAAAGGGGGCAATCACGTGTCCTTTTACTATGCCCACCCTCCTTCACCGCTCAGAAACTTTCTCTTCCGCACCCGATGACGGTCGTTTATACAAAGTTATCAGCGAGTTTACCTTTTCTAACCGGTTACATGAGCTTATTTTCACTTTTGTCGTATAGCTACATTGACTAGGTGTCGGAAACATATTATCGTTCGGGTTAAATAAATTGACACATTATTTGATGAATTGATAAATGAGTAATTGAGGTGCGTTTTACACAATAATTAAATTATTTTCAAACAAAACCGTAATGTAAAATTCCCGTAAAGGATTATTTTTTACAGAATACTAAAATAAGTCATCGACATATTCTAGTCTATTGAATTTGATGATTCTTTTAGAAAGATACAAAGTTTACAGGCAAGTGATACAGTTTTTTTATTTCATTTTACTAAGGCCGTTGAAATATGTTTATGTTGCTCTCCTTCAAAATCAAACGTATGTTCCTACATTGTTAATCATGCTACATGTTTGTGCCCACTTAAAAAATAAAAATTAAAGTGAAATTTCGATGTACAGCACCTCAAAATGATACAACTAACACAGCAGCCACCCCGACCCCTCTTCGATTTGCGTGAAACATTGTCCGGAGAGGTATCTTTTGTTCCTGAATACGAATCCGAGCAATGTATTTCGATATCTCGAGACGAAGGTGCGGTACGACCCCTTTCATTTCAAATTTTTTACTAACACACGTCTTTCAGAGATTTGTAGCTTGAAACTTGAAGTCAAGGGGACTTTTCTGTTAAATCAGACGTCCGACTTGTTGGCGTATTCAAAATTACGAGAAAACGTATTTTTCATGAAAAAATTGTTCAAAAAAATAGTTAAATTTTCATTGAACTTTCGATTTGATTTTTGGACAATATAAAAAGCATTTGTTGATATTGTTAGTGTTGGAGTTAATAGTTTTTGGCATAATCTTCATTATTCTATGGATAGATGAGTTCAAAAACAATGAAAAATGCGTTTTTACTTATTTTTTTCTGCAAAAAGCGTTGTCGGGGCAAAATGCACCGCTGTGAAGCTCCTTTGTAAAAACAGCGGTGTCATCTAAAGGTGACAAGTGAAAACGGCTTTAACCCGGTACATTTTGCCCCGTTGTTGTGGTGCATTTCGCCCCAATGTTGTGGTGTGTATTGCCTCGCAAGGTTGTTTGAAATTGAATTCAGAAATATGTACTTTTTAAAGAAATTTGAGGTTTTTAATGACTTTTTTTTCACTTGGATGACGTAGAATAATAGTTGCTTAAGAACATCTAGCGAAATTCTTTCACAGAAATGCTGTTATCACAGTTTTTCCTTAGGGGATGCATATTACCCCCTCTCCCCCTATTTTGATTGAAGAGATCAGACAATTTCACAAAAGCCTAATTTTCTGAAATCATTCCTAACATTCCTTCAGAAAGTATTAACAAAAATATAAAAATATCCGAAAATTAGAAAATTATAACCAAAATGAAACTCAAAACAGTACACTTTATCAGAAATTCTATAAAGTACTTATTTTACTTTGTTTTAACTTTTTGTTTGATCACATTTTCAATATTAAAAAAAATCATATTTAAAATAACATTTCTCAGGAACCGGTACATTACACTATGGCTCATGAAATGTATTTTAGAGTCCCACAAAACAAATAAAAAAAATTCGGAAATTGACAAATACGTGAACCACCAACAATGAAAAAAGCTCAATGTATGTATGTATGTATGATCCCCATACCCGCAGGCAACTTGGTCCTGGAACACATGTGAGCGCTAGGTGAACAATTCGATCATCTTTTACTCCGTAATCTGTACACCCACGTGCATAAGTTTTTTTGCACGAATTTTAGTGCTACAAATACCGGCGCATAGATCAAAATGGGTTCCCTCTTCCCTCCCCAAGCGCCGGAAATTTGTAGCAGGTGTAGGGACACTTCGCATAGACGCCCTTGCTCCCATCACGTCACTGAGGGTATGGAGCGACGAGAAATTAATAAGCATGCCCCCTCAGTCGAACCTTCATTAGAGAAGCAGGCAATCCACAACTCACAGCGAACGACCAAGGGAACACCCTACCGCGTATTTAGTAAATTGGCGTAGTTGTCTTCATTGGAATGTATGAATGTTAGAATTGATGAAAGGGTTATTTGAAAAAAATAATGGAAAGCTCTCACCAAAAACACGAAATCTTCAAAAACAGCTTCACTCCCTCGTTCACTCCAATCGTTTCGCCACGTTCCACATGAATCTTTAGATTTCTTGAGTTCTTGTCTTGAATCTGCCTTGATCAGCAGAACTTCCGGCAGTAGACCTGATCCAGCACGATATACAGCAAGCACCACACGACTTTGAAGCGCTTGGACGATGATCATCACCCCTACTTTCGTCAGTTATTCTTGATTGACGTTGTTGTCGGTAAGGATCAGCCATCAAACACGTCCCCAACGCCGTCCTGGATGTTATGTTGTAGGAACTTGACCCACAGGAACGCTTGAGTTAATGGCCACTTCGCAATTATTGTTCCTGCGGCCTGCCTTTCTTGTTCCGTTGTCGTAGGACCAAATTTCTCATGCTCCATAAAAAAAAAGTTTCCAAATTGGTTCCACCACTTCCACTGTAAATGACTGGCACCCGAGAAGTATCGAGATCTTCGTATTTTAACTTATTTCACTCATTTTAAAGAAAATTTAAAAATTATCTATGGTCGAAAATGACAGAAAACGAAAAATCCACCAACAATGAAAAAAGCTCAATTTATAAAAATGGTATATTTTAAAGTGCAACAATTTTTTACTATATTGTATACATTATAATCTACAACTTTGCCGAAGACACCAAATCGATCAGAAACCCTATCTCCATGTATAGATTTTCTGCCCGCAAAATTGTATCGTCTCTAGGTGATCAGATAAAAAAAACTTCTGGCCTCGCAAGCAGCAAAATGAATTTTGAATTATAATGAGCATCCTTGTCTTTTTTTCAGCAAATTTGGTAAAGATTTACTGACTAAAACTGAAGCTCAGGCTGGTTTAAAAAATAATGAAAAAATAACTTCTCAGGAATAAATTGTAGAGCTTTATATTTCATGTGAAAATCTCACGTTTGACAATATTAGAACAGAAACCTACTGATAAAATGGTAGACAAACTAGTTTCAATGGATAAACGTTAATCAATTTTCTGCATATTAGGGCGTCCAATTTTCTCGTGTCTTGAATTTCCCGGGAAACGGTAAAAATATATTCCCGAGAAATTTTGGGAACAGTCATAAAATCTATGTTTTCATTATATTCGTTATGATTTCATGCTTAAAATAATACAATTAGCTCAATACTATCAATTCTCGCTCACTTTTTCCAAAAGTTCTATGTACATAGGAAACCCATGCATTGCTTGTTTTGAAAAGGTAATCTAGAATTTGTGATAAACAACAAAAAAAAAGAAAAACAAACAACAAATAAATTGAAACAAGTCAATGTTAAAATAAAGATTAGTTTAGAATTTCATGTTTTATATGAAACATATTTTACAAATAATCTATAAGTCACTACCGCCAACTGGGGAAAATCGTGACTACAGTCAGTCTAAATTGGTATAGAAGGTTTTAGAGCAATAATTTTGGAAATCGATTTGGCTTAATCTTAATTTGGCTTGATCAGCTGTCTTGATTTGTTACATTTGAGCAATTCTCTGAGATTTCGGTCATTCGATTTTTTTTGTATTTTTTAATCCGGCTGAAACTTTTTTGATGCCTTCGGTGTGCCCAAAGAAGCCATTTTGCATCATTAGTTTGTCCATATAATTTTCCATACAAATTTGGCGGCTGTCCATACGAAAATGATGTATGAAAATTCAAAAATCTGTATCTTTTGGAGGATTTTTTTGATCGACTTGGTGTCTTCGGCAAAGTTGTAGGTATGGATATGGACTACACTGAAAAAACATGATGCACGGTAAAAAGAATTTGGTGATTTTTTATTTAACTTTTTGTCACTAAAACTAGATTTGCAAAAAAACACTATTTTTAATTTTTTTTATTTTTTGATATTTTTTAGAGGACATCAAATGCCAACTTTTCAGAAATTTCTAGGTTGTGCTAAAAATCTTTGACCGAGTTATGAATTTTCGATTCAACACTAATTTTTTCAAAAAATCGAAATATTGGTCGCAAAATTTTTTCAACTTCATTTTTCGATATAAAATCTTATTTGCAATCAAAAAATGCTTTAGTGAAATTTTCATAAAGTGCACCGTTTTCAAGTTATAGCCATATTTAGGATTTTTTTTAAATAGTCGCAGTTTTCCAATGTTTTAAATTAGTGCACATGTTTGTCCACCTTTGAAAAAAAATATTTTTGAAAAGCTGAGAAAATTCTCTATATTTTGCTTTTTTGAACTTTGTTGATACAACCCTTAGTTGCTGAGATATTGCCATGCAAAGGTTTAAAAATGTCAATTTTTTTCGATTGCAACTTCTAGAAGTTAAAAAAAAGCATCTGCTCATATTTTTTTTCCAAAATAATGAGCTTAGAGTTTTATTTTAAATTAAAATATTCAATTTCACTTAACCTTCGATGTCTTGAAGCTATCAAGTTTGGGTTTGACAAAGTCTAAATAATTAACGAACTGTTAGGAAAGTATAATAATTAAATTGCACTGATTAATGAACTAAACAGCTTGTAAGTAGCTAGTAGCATAAGCATAAGCATAAAGCATAAGCATAGGTGCCCACCCGCAGTTGCTACTCCGTTATTGACCAGGACCTCCAGAAGTTACATCCACGAGCCGTGGAAGATAAGTGGGAGCTATCTTTCCTCGCTTCGCAACTTCTCAAAGGCCCCTATCATGCTGATCAATACCGGCGCCGGCCACGACCAGTGGTAGGGTCACGGGGAAGTGGATGGGAATGTTAGTCCGATACTTGAGTGATAGAGACCGCCCAATCGACTGCTTCTCCGACAAAGTATCACATGAGTTTTGAGGGGGTTAGTAGATGGGTATGAGGTCAGGATTCACGAGTGGCAGTGATGTGACCATGAGCATTTTGTTTATCGGTTGAAAATTTAAATCTTAGGCAGCCGGCTGCGGAAAGATAGATAATTGATCATTTAAAAAGTTTTTTTTTTATCGAACGCATGCCAACCGAGCAGTAGTGCTATGGGCTGGACTTATCAGTATATTTTTACTGTTTTTACAATTTAGATAACGCGAGCAAATTTCAAAACTAGTAAATAAATGACGCTTTACTCTTCATAAAATCGATCGATGCCAATTGGAATAAATTTTTACGATCATTTACGATGAAAATTATCGCGAAAAAACAGGACTGCGCGTCCCCAGAAGCACTGCACTTATGATGTCCAATAAGTTATAATAACACAGTTCAACAAAAAATCAAATATTTCTTGTCTCTGAGACGAGAATATATGTTCCTAGTAGAATTTTTCCTGCTGAATCCGAATCCGGGTCCAGAATTGCTCCAAATGGTCCCAATTTTGAGATACACCCGTTTGAAATGTTAGTTAAAGCCAAAATTAGCTACTTTGTCGACTATTTTACAAAAGAACTATTGAATAAACAACTAAACCAATACATGTATTTTAAAGTTCACGTTTTCCCCTTTCTGAAACACCCCTGGTTTTTAAAATTTGATTGTTTTTACGCATATTTATAGCCATTTTAAAAATAAAATTTGACTTACATGCAAGTTGGAAAAACTTGAATGAGTACCAACTGAAAATATAATTTTAAAATGGTTATAAATATGCGTAGAAACAATCAAATTTTAAAACCAGGGTGTTTCAGAAAGAAAAAACTTTAAGATACATGTATTGGTTTAGTTGTTTATTCAATAGTTCTTTTGTAAAATAGTCAACAAAGTAGCTATTTTGGCCTAAACTAACATTTCAAACGGGTGTATCTCAAAATTGGGACCAATTGGAGCAATTCTGGACCCGGATTCGGATTCAGCAGGCAAAATTCTACTAGGAACACATATACTCGTCTCAGAGACAAAATCTTGTTGGACTGTGTAACCAATCACCCCATGCACACAAACAGCGACACAAAAGAAATGAAAATGAGCATGCAAAAACAAGACAGCGCGTCCGCGTGGTCAGCGCACTCAAACAGCTTGTAAGTAGCTAGTAGACATCAAAACAAAACTTATCTCAAATAAGTTAATCGATTTTCCCTTCATTTATAATTACCCCCGTTAGGAGAGGAGTGAGGAAGAATTTTCCAAGTAAGCTGTTACCCCTCCCCCTTTCAAATAGTCTCACACAGGTAGCTCTATTATTATTACGACGAGGGGCGCGGAAACCGATAGAGGCAACTTTTGACGCATACACGTACGTGTACTGTAATTACTGTGTATTGCTGCTACTTTTAAGTACCCGCCACTAATAAGTTGTAATTACAATTTTCGACGTTACGAACTTTGAGTCAATTTCCGCTCTCCTCTATTCAGAACGCTGGTATAGCTGGTAGTTGCTACCGGTTGCTTTCGATTGGGAAATTGTTCTACATGTCTAAGGTTTCCAATTAAAGCCAAATGAATGGGAAAGCAACAACTTTCCCGTAGTTTTAATGAACTGGGGTGGCTCTCACTTTTCATTTTTCGAAGCTATCATTGAAGGAGAAAGCACCACCCTGCCTCTTCCCGAATGCATAGCTGCAGTTTCGCGTAGCATTGATGTAACAGTACCAAGAAGCGCGGAGAATCCTGTCCAAATCGGGGAAGAATACTCCCGGTAATGGTCCGCTGGGAACGTGGTTAATATTTCAGCGACCCTAAGCAACAGTTGCCATAGCTGAAATATATTCGCGTTTGTACACAATATCGTAGGACTTTAGTGCGATAAGTTTCCTTTTGACGACTGCCTCTATTCAGCGAGCGAAGAAGTTTCAACTCTATTCAAAGAGCACTCTGGCTGGCTGGCAGTGTAACAGGCGAGTGCAGAGTGCCAAAAAGTTTCCAGACAGCATCATGCTTTAATTATTCAAATTGGAGTCATTTTACAGTAGTAAAAGTTGGAGCGCGCGCGTTGGCGTTTCTTCGGCGATGTTGAATGACTTGGCGTTATTCTCGGCTGAAGTGTGCAGTTTTTCTTTTCTAATGAAAGCATCTCATTTTTGACATGGCTGTGGCACGTGAAATTGAAATGATTGTAATTAATTATATGTTCAATGGGCAAAGTCTCAAAATACAAACATTCGCTTGCACCCATTTCATCTTACTTACAAGAGTGAGTTACCCTATCCAGAGTCAAAACATCGAACAAAGAATTCATCGAATAAAACAATAGTTGTTCAGTTTGGTTGACGGCTCAGTTGTGTACAAATATTCTTAAATTGTGTGTTGCATGTCGAGTTCGAATAATTTGGTAATAAAATGGTAAGCGATTCTTCAACTCTAAAAGCAAAGTGACTGATTAACTTTTACAATCAGGACCTCACCACCACAAATTACAAACCCCCCGAAGACGAAATCATCTACGGCCAAAACTCCCTCCAACCAGCCCCCGTTCCGTCACTGCAGGAGTTCTTGGGCCAAACGTACCGCATCTTGTACGGGGACGAGTACCATCCGAACTACGACCGTCAGCTGCGCAAGTTTGTGACGCACCTGGTGGAAGTGCCGCCGGACACCGAGCAGGACGACGGTGACGAGCTGGAGGATGAGTTCCAGCTGACGATCGACGAGGACAACCGGGTTGAGCTGGTGATTGATGTGAAGGTTTTGTTTGGAGGAGAAATTGCGGAAGAAATGAATGCGAAAGATCGAGCCGAGCTGGAAACGTCCAGTTTGATACAGCAAATTCATGTTATTTTGTATGAAAGTGAGAAGAAAGGTGAAATTGAGGAAGATGCTCGTGAAGAATGAAAATTGTAATTTATGTTTATTTATTGTGTGTAGTTAACTGTTTATTTTGCTGAGCAAATTTGTATTGTGATTTTATGATTTTGTAACGAATAAATAATTAAAAACTACATGAGTTGACTAGGGTCAGTTGCTCGAGAAAGTTTCATTTCTTGGAATTTACTCATCACAAAACGTTTCAAGTTCCAAGCTTAGTAGAAAGAGGCGCCTTGCTAGCTAATCTTCTACAAACGTTCGAAGAAAGAGCAAACTTGATGGATCTTCATATCAGTAGTGTCGCTAGGATTCAGAAAAACCATTCAAAATCGCGAATAGTTCATAAATATTTAAAAAAGTGTAATTTTATCTTTTGACAAGTTGTCTAGCTTTTCAAAAGATTTCCGCAGTATTATTTTTTGTATTTTTTTTTATTTGGTTATTGGTTTCTCCACGAATGTCTCCACACACATTCAGCGTCTGTTCATACAAAAGAAATAGGATGGAAATAGTCAAAGCAGGGGAACAGCATCTAATTCCAGCGTGTCTCTAATGTTGGCAGGTCAGAACTTTGACATTCAATTAAAGCCAATTAAAAGCGTTTTCAACTGAAATCGAGTGATAAATAGCTCAATAAGAAGTGAGCAAGCAAGTTTCTATAAAAAGTTTTTCAAAATTAGTTGTTTAAGTAGTGAAAAATAGAAAATTGGATGGAATTAGGAGCGAGAGCTTAACCTGCCAAACATACGAGAACTTACCCTAGCTCTGGCATAAATCGTGGAGAATTGAAAGGTTGAAGAATGTTTATGCCCCCGCCACTAGTCGGAGATCTATCTAAAACATAGCCAAAAATCATTTTGTAAACCAATTTTCAGTTCTCTAGAACTTTGCAAAAATAAAACTGATTTTAAATTTTAATATTTTTTTATTTGTATGAAACTTTGCCCATCGATTCCTTATATCCAAATAAGCCGTTTTGCATCATTAATTTTTTCATGAAGAGTCTCCACTCCAATTTTGGCGCTATAACCACGGCAAATAGTGTCCAGGGCATTCGTGGAAATACAATGTCCCATCCCAGATGGTCCCGGAGTACCAAACCATCTTAGCATGGTGCTCCCAACGAATACAACCAAATCTCGGAGCGTATTGTGGTGTGTCCCCACGCTTCTTCCTCCCCTGTCGATTCTGAATTGTGTTGTTGCTCAAACTCAACCCAATTACGGGTCATCTCTGCGAAACGGCTTTACGCAGTAGGCCTGGCCGCTTTAACGCTTGTGATGTTTCAATGCAATGGCGCACTACAAATCGACGTCGTCGTGCTATCTTGTCGCACCCGCCATTTTGACGTTCCGAGAAAAACGCGTTTAAATGTTTGACCTTGAATATTCAAAAACGAGAGCACAATAACAAACACGTTTTGTTTGGCTCACCATTCTGTGCATTGTCCCAAAGTTTGGTTGAAGTTGGTTGCTTGAGTCCCGAGTTATAATTACAAATGTTTATGGACTATAGTCTAACTTGTACGTGCGTCAAACGCGTTCTGACCTGAAATCCCTTTAGTCAATTGTCGCACTTACATCAATTTTCAGGGAGTTACGAGATAGCACGACAAGATTGAAACTACTTTCATATGTAAAGTGACAAAAATGCACGGAGTTTTTTCGGTTTTTGTTGAATATCTCAGGATTGAAATCGAATTTTGGGGATCTGTGACGGTCAAAAGGTGAGGCATTGTGAGCTGCACAATATGGCGTTCTTAACTCAATTTGGCCCAAAATTCACGTACGACAAGTTAGCACGATGGCGACGAAATGTTAATAAATGACAAGACCTAAGGCACTCTCCAGGATCCCTTCGAAAGATTGGCTGCGCTAGGGTCTGATTAGATTAGATTAGATTAGATTAGAAGAGTCTCCACGCAAATTTTGGGGCTGCCCATAGAAAAGTAGTGAATTTCTGATCAAATTGAGATTTTTGGCAAAGTTGAGGGTTATAATCGGGACTATTCAGCAAAAATAAGTTAAACTCTAAAAAATAACATTTTATTATTAATTCAAATTTGACAAACCTTACCTCTTTCGATCTTTTTTTCATTTTTTGATAGGACAAAAAGTGACAACTTTTGTGTTTTTGGATACGATTTTTTAAAGAATATTATTTTTTTAGAGTTAGAAAAAACATGAAATTTTAAAATGAAAATTTTGTTCTAAATCAAAAAATGACCCTTCTGAGCCAATGTAGATTCGAAAAGCACATTAAATTTCCCATAAAATGACATGTTCCAAAAAAATTTACAGTCGAGTAACGGAAAATGGGAGAATTTTAAAAACTTTTTTAGTGTTTTTTTTTTTGATGAAAAATACGTTTTTTTCGGAATTCTGAGTACGCCATCAAATCGGGCGTCTAATTTGACATAAAAGTCCCTTTGACACCAAATTTCTATCTCATCACCGTTTCCGGCTGCAAATTATTGAAAAACACCTCTTTTTTAGCATGTTCAAAAATGGAAGGGGTCGTACCGCCCCTCCGTCACGAGATATCAAAAAACGGACCTCGGATTCGTGATCAGGGACAAAAGTTACCCCTTAGGACAAAGTTTCACGCAAATCGAAGAGGGGTCGGGGCAACTTTTCCCGATTTCGTGTGAGTTACCCATATGCATACAAAAATAATTGAAAAATAATATTTAGTCTCAAAATTGAACTCCAAATCAAAAGTAGTTTTGTAAAATATTGCAAAAGTGCACTGTTTTTTGAGTCATAGCCAATTTTAGGTTCAAACAAAATTATCTTTTATAATTTTTAAAAAAAGTTTCCATCCTTGTTCATTCCTGGAAAAAAGGAATGCGGAGAAAACAGTTTTCTGTTTAAAATTTGTTGATTAACCTTTTTTTGTATGGCCTAGCCAAAAAATAGTTTTTTTGCAATTCCGTCTTGAAACTATTTACTTTTCCTGTCATTCTTGAACGACGAAATAGCCTACTTTTCTGTACCAAAAATAACAGAATCGAATAGCAACACTTTTCAAAATAAATGCTGAAAAGTTCTACTCAAATGAGTGCTGAAAAGTTGAACTTTTCAGCACTTGTTTCGAAAAGTAACACTTTTCAACATTTTTTGATTTAAACGATTTATTGACAAAATACATGAAAATTTGAAATAAAATTTCACTCAGTGTGTGTTTTTTGGAATTGCAAAAAATGGTGTATGGAACTCGTTGCAAAACTTGATTTTTTCAGCACTCTGCGTATTTATCCAACTCGGTAAACCTCGTTGGATAAATGTACGACTCGTGCTGAAAAAATCCTCTTTTTGCAACTTGTTGCATAAACTACTATTTTCATGTCCCAATCGAAGGTATCTTGGAAACATTGATCAGATTTTCAATTTAAAAAAGTTGATTTTTATGTGAAATTTTATTAAGTCCTTGAATCCTTAAAACATACATTTCAAAAGTGCTTAGATGAAATTCTTTGATTTTCTAGTGTATTCATAGTACTTTTCGATGGACAGCTTAATTTTTTTTTTTTTTTGAGAACTTGTTTGCAAAATGGCTTAATTTGACATAAGGAATCAAAAGACAATGTTTCATACAGCTACAAAAATACATTGAAAAGTCGATTTGTGAAATTCATCATGTTCAAAAAGCTTTTAAAAGCAGAACTTAAATTTGTTTTTGGAAGATTTTAAGTTTGATGATTCTTATTCACGTGATCTGACCAAAATGAAACATGAAAACTTGTCAACTTTTACCCGTTATTCAAACGAATTTTTAGTACTTATCAATGTAAAAGTTAGTATGCAGTAGTTGTTGTCCTGAACTATGTTTTACCGCAGTTAAAACTCTAAAAACACAAAATAGGAAAAAGTTTGTAGAACTGGAAATTATGCTAGAATAAAAAAATTACACATTTAAAAATACTAAAAATTTTAAAAGGAACAAAATTTCTGTAGAACAAAATATACCAAGCAAAAATTAAAATAAAATTCTCGAAAAACAAGCATCTCGACGCCGTCGTGCTATCTTGTCGCACCCGCCATTTCGACGTTTTGAGAAAAACGCGTGTAATGTTTGACCTTGAATAAACAAAAACAAATGCACGCAACGTAAACAATAACAAACACGTTTTGTTTGGCTGACCAATCTGTGCATTGTCCCGAAGTTTGATTGAAGTTGGTTGCTGGAGTCACGAGTTATAATTACAAATGTTTACGATATTCTAACTTGTACGTGCGTCAAACGCGTTCTGACCTGAAATCCCTTTGGTCAATTGTCGCACTTACATCAATTTTCAGGGAGTTACAAGATAGCACGACAAAATTGAAACTACTTTCACATCGTCGCCATCGTGCTAACTTGTCGTACGTGCATTTTGGGCCAAATTGAGTTAAGAACGCCATTTTGTGCTGCTGACAATGCCTCACCTTTTGACCTTCACAGATCCCCAAAATTCGATTTCAATCCTGAGATATTCAACAAAAACCGAAAAAACTCCGTGCATTTTTGTCACTTTACATATGAAAGTAGTTTCAATCTTGTCGTGCTATCTTGTCACTCCATGAAAATTGATGTAAGTGCGACAAAAGGCCAAAGGGATTTCAGGCCAGGAAAGTCAGGATGCGTTTGTCGCACGTACAAGCTAGACTACCGTAAACATTTGTAATTATAACTCGGGACTCCAGCAACCAACTTCAACCAAACTTTGGGACAGTGCACAGAATGGTAAGCCAAACAAAACGTGTTTGTTATTGTTTACATTGCGTGCTCTCGTTTTTGAATATTCAAGGTCAAACATTAAAACGCGTTTTTCTCGGAACGTCAAAATGGCGGGTGCGACAAGATAGCACGACGACGTCGACATGTTAAAGTGACAAAAATGCACGGAGTTTTTTTCGGATTTCGTTGAATATCTCTGGATTGAAATCTATTTTGGGGATCTGTGAAGTAAATCCGTAATTCCTAAGAAACACAGTGTCAATTAAAATCATCCCGGCCCTAAAACATACAATTTTGATGCCACTTTTTTAAAAACACTATTCAAAAAATGAAAAAAAAAACTACATGTACATTGTGTGACCTACATAAGTACATGTTTATAAATTTGAATCTTGAAACAAGCCTAAGCATGAATTAAAAATCGATCAATGTCACCCGGGGCTACGGTACTTAACTGAACTTTTCAAAGCTTTTAGAAACTGGGGGCATTGATTTTGTTGTTAATTATTTTGGGAACTGTCTTTCTAAAATCCTTAGTGCTATATATCAAAAGGCCGCAACCAATCGTAAGCGACAATGATTCGCAAGCAGCCAGCAATTCAAGTAGGGTAGAGTAGTCATCAATGAGACACGGGGAACAATGATAAAATGGCTCTCACAAGTCGAAGTTTCAACCAATCAGGCTCATATTTGGGGGAAAGGTGTGTCTACTGGATACACGTCTGCCATATTAGTGGCTTTGGTTATGGACGCTCCCTTGAAAAGTTATTCATAAATGTTTGATTCTGGGGTGTAAAAGTAAATTATGGACAAAAATTACTTTTTCGCTCGTAGGCTGCCATTTACACCAAAACTAATATTTCTTCAAATTTCTTTCGACGTTCCATAGGGATTAAGTTGGGCTACAATGTCCTTTCATTAGATTTGGCCAAAATTTAGAATAAACTCAGAATCCAGGGCTGTCTCATTGTTCCCCACTCATTTCAGCCCATGGGTAACAATGAGACACTTTGATTTTCTTCAATAAACTTTTCAAAATCGATGGAAATCTTTCAAAACATGAATTAAAAGTGATTTTTGGCATATTTATAGAGTTTAAACTTCATTAAACCAAAAATACAAAGTTATTTGGTATTAATATATGGATTTTACAAAATTGAAATACTTTTAGTGTAACTTTTGTTATTAAAAGTTTCATGTTGGCAAAATTGCTCTAAAATGTTCAAGGCAAGTCACCTGCAATGGAACAATACAAAAACATGATGTTTTGCTAGAAAAATGTTGATTTTCGTAGAGTGTCTCATTGTTCCCCACCTGTCTCATTGTTCCTGCCAAGTGCGTCTAAAATGAGACAGTTGAATAACTCTGGCTGTAGATGTCGGATCGATCTCATATTTTTGTCAATGTTAGAACACATTAAAAGAATGATAATGCAACTAAAAGCTCATTAAAACATGCTGATGAAAAAATTAGAAAAATCGTTGAAAGTTGAAAACCAAAAGTGTCTCATTGATGACTACCCTACCCTATGAGTATAAAGTTAACAAATCTAGCAAACAGATAACATTCTGTCCAAAAATTCGCATGGATTTCCACCGAAGGAAAATTTCTCCAAAGTTTGATGCTCATGCACGGGCGTAACTCCAGCAGTGAAAAACTTTCATTTCTCCTGTTACGTCCCAAATTAAACACATGTCAAGGTTTCAATTAGGGGATTTACCCGGTTGTCATATTTGTTTATGTGGGTTGGAAAAAGTGGTGCAGGATTAGGGGAGCAGTAACTAGGGTGGTGGCGGCACAAAAACTTGAACTTTTAAACAGCTAGAGACAAAGCACCCCCGCCCGAAACTTGCGCTAGCTCTAATTCAAGCCCCCTGTTCGTTGGAAGCTGGGTTGTTCGACCCGAATAGTACGAGCTGAGTTACACAAGTGACTCTTTCCAAAGCTAGCCCCCACAGATGACATGTGTGTGTGTGGATTTCTGGGAAAATGTCACTCATTCTAACTTGGGATGAAATTCCAGTGACAAAAAAAGCGTCCGGGGTTTTCCGGAAGGATTCGCAAATGAATGTCAGATTTTAATCTTTTATAAGCATAATTAATTTCAATTTTGAGATATTATGTCACCCTTGTCATACTAGCAAAGGAGCACACGTTTGTGTGATGTGTGCAGTTGGTGGTTTTTGCTTAATTTTATCAAAACGTGTAAGACTAGATTTGTGTGTTTCTATGTGTTAAATATTGTTTAGACTTATATATTCTTGTATTTTTTGCAGGTAATTCAAAATCAACTCCAAAAGCTAATTTTTCATCACAATTCTAAACTAAGAAAATTGCACAAGGAAGTAACTTTCTATATAACTCTCCTCAAACGCTTAATCATTTCCCATTTTCCCTGAAGCATTTGCCGCCACTAAAAGAAACTCTTGACTCGCTCTTGTTGCTTTCTCATAAAAAAAAACTAACGCCCTTTTGCACTTCCTTGTGGGGTTGAACTCGATGTTGGGGTTGGGAGGAAAAACTGCGGAGGCTGCAAGTGAAAAGTTAAACGAACAAATAATTCACGAATTAGAAATGCACAAGACATCTTGGGATAGACGCGGCAGCAACAGTAGTAGTGGAGTAGTGGCAGCCACCAGACTAGTTGTTGATCTTTTAAGCTCCCCACTGGTGGGGTGGTGCAGTGTGTGGGTGGTAGAAGACATTGAATGATGCAATAATGGGAGGGTGGGGGCGGGACTGAGCCCTTCTAGCGTCTTGAGATGGCGGAAAACTTCTTGTTGGATGCTGTGAGCTGTGGTGACTTTGATTAAGAAAAGATAGTTATTTAAAATTCAAGTGGCAAGAAAATTTTTAAATTAAAAACATTTTTGATTTCCAGATACCGATAACTTTTATCTAATCCCTCGAAATATTTCTCTTTAAAACAGTGCAAATCAATGTCAGAATGAATTTTTGATTTTTTTTTTAGAATTCCACACCCTTCTCCCTCCCCCCTCCCTTATATCAACCCGAAAAATCAGATGGCAAAAATATTTTTTTCAATACACTTCAAAATTTCAATGAAAATTCAAGTGCAATCAGCTGAAATCAATTTAAAACATATTACCTTGCATTTAGAACCAATTTTGCACGTTTGGGGTTATTCAAAAATCTTTAGATTTTTTTAAATTTTCAATAAAGCAGTTCTCTACGAAATTGGTCTTTTTTATTAATTTTAATTTTTGTATTTTTTTAATCCGACTGAAACTTTTTTGGTGCCTTCGGTATGCCAGACTGTTTCATACAAATTTAGCAGCTGTCCATATAAAAATGATATATGAACATTCAAAAACCTGTATCTTTTTAAGGATTTTTTTGATCGGCAAAGTTGTAGGTATGAATAAGGACTACACTGAAAAAAAATAATACACGATAAAAAAATGGTGATTTTTAATTTCACTTTTTGTCACTTTTTGCTTGATAAAAATAAATGCAGGATGTTCATAAGAAAACTGCTATAAATGGTTTAAACTTATTAAATACAAAGCTGTGAAAAACAGTTTTCAAGATTTTTTAATGCTTGAATATACCAGGTCTTCTAATTTTTAAAATGATAAATTTTTTTTATAGCAATGTTAATTCAAAAAAAATGAATAGTTAGAATAATTTAACTTTTTTTTTCATTTTAAAATTGCCAAAAATACCAAAATTATGAGAGTTTAAAGATATAAAAAAATATAAAAAATCCCATCGAAAACAAGGGGGGGGGTCTGCCAGAATGTTACGTACTTTTTGAGGGGGGGGGGGGTGTGACAAAGTGTGACATAGGGGGGAGGGGGGGTTAATTTTGGCCGATTTTTGCGTGACATACTTTATGGATGATGCCCATTTTTAGGTATCTTTTTTAAAATTAATCTCAGTTATTCATTTTTTTAAATTAGTGCCCATGTTCGCCCACTTTTGAAAAATATATTTTTGAAAAGCTGAGAAAATTCTCTATATCTTGCTTTTTTGAACTTTGTTGATATGACCGGCAAAGTTGATGAGATATTGCCATGCAAAGGATTATTCAATTCAATTCAATTAGTTTTTATTAGTAAATAATCAATTCACAATTTCGTAATTCTTATAACCTAATAGAGTTTTGGAGTACCTTTCAACTATGATTTGTACTATAGTTCATTTTGATGTAATTGGATATTCTAACAATGGATTTGCCAACAGAAGGAAAAAATATTTTAAGAAAACCTTCTAAATTTGCTAAGAAAAAGGATAGAGATAGAAAAACTAGATCACAGTTTGTTTTGTCTTTTGACGTCGAAAAACTTCGCTGCACAAGGCAGCTTATCCGTTGTAGATATACTTCATCATAAGCTCACTCAGAGCTTGGAATTGTTCTGCCTTGTTCCGGCAGGCACGAAAGCGCGTGAGCATCTCTCCAGCAAGAGCGAAAAACTCGGGAAGCGTGAAGAGATCATCTCCGGTAACATCTGCTTGTCCCGGTGAAGTACCGCTCCCAGAAGCGGCTACTCTAGCGTACGAACCTCCCCAACCGGGAGGGAACGCTGGGTTGGTCGGTGGAACCGCTCCGCCGCCAGCTGCTGCAGCGGTCGAGCTCGAAGTCTTCGGAGGTTGGCAGGACGCTGGCGCTTTCTTCTTCTTGTCCTGCTCCTCGATGTACTTTTTCCGCGCGGCACAGCCACGGAAATTCGCCGTGTGGTTTCCACCACAGTTCGCACACTTGACGCGCGCTTTGTGCTGCTGGGCGTTTTCCCCCAGCTGGTCTTTCCGCGGAAGATTGCACCTTTCGGTGAAGTGGGTCTCACCGCACTTAACGCACCGGGGCGGAAGATTACAGTTTCTTGAACCGTGTCCGAATTTTTGACAGCGGTGGCATTGCGCTGCGTCGGTCGGATTCTTCGTGTAGAATCGCCACGTCACGAAGAAGCCGTCCAGTGCTTTGATCTGCCGTAGTGACCGACCCACGATCGAAGTACAGGAGGTACAATGTGTACGTACCTGTCACCGTTGTCGATTTCGAGAGCACCTTAACCTCTCGAGGCTTAACCTTGACGCCCGACAGGTGTTCTTCCAGGTCGGAGATCGGGCGGTCCGGATATCCCTGAAGGACGATCTTCACTGGGACCTTCTCTGCTGGGTCAAATGTGAAGAATTTGAAGTTTCGCAACTTCAACTTCTTCACTACCAAGTCGAAATTCTGTTTTTATGCGTAATCACTTGCACCGAAGTTTTACTAATTTTAAGACAATATTGGAGTCCCTCAAGCAACTCGTCAACATCGTCCGCCAACGTATCCAAAACAAAAATTGGAGGTAGTCGTCGTTCCTTCGGAGAGTTACACTTTTTCTGCTTTCTTGCTTGCGCGCAAGTTCATCATCGTCATCGTCGTCGCCAGCACTGCTGCTGTCACTGGCGGTGTTGTTTTCTTCTCCACTCAGCATCTCAAATTCGTTGCTGGTGGGAACGTTGGAAGTGGTTGTTGTCGTAGTGCTGGTGGACTGCTGCTGCTGCTGCTGGTCGGAAGTACTTCCGGATGCCCGGGTCGATTGTCTCGTCCGTACTGGGGACTCACGTGGACGGTATGACACGTAAAAAGAAGGATCGGTGACGTCACCGGGCACGCTCCCGTGCGCGATGGCGGTCGATGCGGCGTTGGTATGTTTACCTTTCTGCACTCTGCCGGTAGATTAACTTCGCGGGTTTTTCGAGGCCGCACTCGAACTGCCACGGCCACGGCCGGCTCTTGGCATGCTGGAGTAGCAAACTCGCGGGTAAACACTGTTAATTACGGCGAAAAAATCGAAAAGTTTGAGGAGCTCCGAACAGTTGACTGTTGCTGGCTGGTGTTGCCAGTCCCGATGATGCAAAGGATTAAAAACAGGAAAATTGATGTTTTCTCAGTCTCACCCAGATAACCCACCATTTTCTAATGTCGATATCTCAGCAACTAATGGTCCGATTTTCAATGTTCAAATATCAAACATTTATGAAATTTTCCGATTTTTTCGAAAACAATATTTTCAAAAATTTTAAATCAAGACTAACATTTCCAAAAGGGCAAAACATTCAATTTTACGCCCTTGAAAATGTTAGTCTTGATTTAAACATTTTGAAAATATTGTTTTCGAAAAGATCGGAAAATTTCATTCAATTCAAAGAAACATTTGACAAAGAAATCAAAACCTGTTGCTAAATTATTTGTATACTTAAAAACCAGATAAAATTTAAAAAAAAATGATCAAAACTTTGATACTTGTGTTAGCATTTATTAAGAAATTTAATAGTTTTTAAATAAAGTTCGATTCGAGTGTTTTGTTTATTTTTTCCTGGGTGCAGAATAGTGGTTCGCAAAACGGCCTCAATTTATAACTGTCAAAGCGGAACCAATTTACTGTTCGCAAAATGATAGCAAGAAGTGGCAAGTATTGTGTTCGATCTATAATTTATTTTGAGGAATAAAAACAGTCGATGGCGTCGGGCTTTTGAGGTATTCGAAGTCAATATATTTTAAGAAAAAAAACGAAGTTGACTTTATAGCTGTCAGCCACCATTGCTAGTACAGTCATCCCTCATATTCGGAACAGTTTACAGATCGGCCAATGTTCAAAAAATCATAGAAAATCGATAATTGAACTTGATGATTCGCTTTTACCTTCATTTGAAAGCTTTTCTTGCGATCTTTCGAATGCTGTATCGAACAACTGCAAATTTTAACTTTTATATCAAGTTTTTGAAAAAAAACTTTGACCCTTGAAATCCACAAATTCGGAACACTTTTTTCTTACGGATGTAAACAAACTTTGGTTCTCTCCATTAGTACACAATTTTTACAAAATAATGACTTCACGCACTGAAACCAACGAAACTCAAGCTTAGTTATGTTTTATGAATGGTCTGATAACTTTTTTTTTGTAAAAATATCAGTTAAATTCAGGTGTTCCACAATTGTGGGAGACACAATAACATCCCACAATCATGGAACAGGCAATTTGGAGGCAGAGTTTTGCTGCTAGCAAGAGAATGTCCAAATGAAGGTCCTAAAATAGTAGGGTCGACACAAAAGCTGCATTTGGCATGTTATTGACAAATTACCACAAAAATGTTCCGAATTTGTGGGTGTTCCGAATATGTGGGATGACTGTACCAATCACTAGTGTCTTCCTTTTTATCTACAAGGACTTCGCCGCCCTGGGCTCCTAAGTGTATGAAAGTATGGCACGGAGCGACAGCGCCGAATACCCATATTTACACAAAGAATTTTAGAGATTTAATTGGCACAATTCGTCGCTAACATTTCAATAAGCGCTATATCTCACGCAAAACCTATGTTAATAACGCGTTTTGAAATGTAAGTGATGAATTATCAATAACTATGAATGGCGCCTGCCAAATAATAATAATAATAATATTACTATTGAATATTTTTACACCGATATTATCACTACCATTAAAAGATACATAATCTCGGAACTTCTATTCGGTTGCTCTTCTGATCCACAAAATTCCACCCTTTTTTACATAATCTTTCATCTAGTGGAAAACAAAAAGGCCTCTTTTCGACGCCCATCGTTCAGTCTACAAACAAAAAAAGTGCGAAGCACCTAATTTTTTTGCGAAAACTTTAACATTAACAGATCCAAAAAGTTTCAAAACAATTCACTTAAGCAACAAAAAATATGTCACGCTTGAGCTTGAACATAGCCTTATACTTTGTTTATGTTTACAGCTGTAGTGCAGTTGTATTAGTGCGGAGCAATGGGGAGCTTTCGAAAATCACGTAACGCATTCTGTCTATTCAGCACCCAGATTTTTTCCTATTAATTTTTGTTTCAAATTAGCTGTTGATAAAAATTTCAAAGTTTTCTTATTTTAAACATTGTTAATCCAACCTTTCTTGGCTTATTTATTAGTTTCACAAAAAATGATGGTTTATTTTGTAAGTATTACTAATTTGGCTTGTTTTATTTAAATTGATGAAAATTATCCTAAAATTTATTTATAAAAAACTCATTTGAAATATATGTCATGACCTGTATTTCAGTAACGAAAAAATTTGCAAAAAAAAGTTCAAAAACAAAAACAGACAAGTATTTTCTCAACTGTGCGTTTTTGAGAGATGCAATGACTTTTTAAAAATGAAAATTGTTCAACTGGAAATCGATTCGCTTTACTACAATTGCTCAAGTACATTTAGATAGCAAAATCTAAATCTGATATAAAAAAGGCTTTGATTTTTTTTATGTTTATTTGGCGATATCAAAGACATTGTCTCAAAAAAACAATTTGTCCGTTAAACACTATTGATCGTGAATTTGAACTTTAGCTCCAGTGAAACATATCAAACAAATTCAACGAATCATCTTTGCGGTAAACTTTACGCAGTTGGCCTGGCCGCTTTAACGTTTGTGATGTTTCAAAGCAATTTATTGGATTGGGGCACTGCAATTGTTAATAATGACAAGAGGATGCTAGGCGTTAATCAACCTAAGACATTTTCCAGGATGCGCTCGAAAGACTGGCTGCGCTAGGGTTAGATTAGATTAGATTAGATTAGATTAGTGAAACATATCAAACAAAATTTTGGAAGGAAAGTTTTTAAATTTAAAAAGTCATTTGACCCCTTATAACTTTTGGTAGAATTGATCAAATTTGATGCTTCCGGTTGCAAAAATCCAGATTCATCTATATTTTCAACTGTCAGACAGGGGACAAATATGGTCCATTTTTACCGGAGATTTTCCGGATTCCGGTGAGGTACCTCGGCACTCTTATATGGTTTTTTTTCAATATAGCAACATTTTTTCCACAGAACAATGTCGGAAATGATACAAAACTTCAAGAAATCATCCTAATACATCATCCTGCAAAAATAATTGACACAGTCAAGCCTTGCGGGGCACCGGAGCCGGTTCCAACTGGCCACCTATTGACATCAGCTCAGTGCAACGTTCCGGTTGGTTTTAATTAAACAAAATATTTGAGTGATTGCAAAGGTTAATGGAACCAGTATTACACCGCCCTACAATATCCTTAAAAACGTCCGCACTCTTCTTTCGCACACTGCAACTGCAACATTCCCTGTGTTGGCCCGGTGGGACGACGTCTTTGCGTGGTACAAAACGAATATGCGGCTTAGAAGATCCTCCCTTGGCCCCTTGCTTAGGTCCTTCGGCCATCTCTTTAGTCTTGCCTCCCTGCCCACACCGCACAATTGCAGCTGGTGCAGTATGATTTGTTCTGAGGTCGGAAATACATCAAGCAATTTATGGCACAGCAAAGCGAGCCAGAGCCAAACTCCCCGAACGGCTCCACTCCAACCAGTTGGACCGACAAGTGCGACCCTGGGTTGTGGCCACAAGCTGGAATGGTTGCATTCTTCCCACCGACAAGGTCTGATGGCTTGGCCCGGGAGTTTCTCCCGAGTACCTGCCACCGGTCGTCGTCTGTCGCCCCGGTTTGTTGACGCGCCATTCTGCGGAATTATGTGGTTTTGGGTGGCGACGGGCGCGCAACAGCTTCAACCCGTCCGTCATCCGGCCGGTTCCGTCGCAAGGTCTGCCTGCCCTGTCCTCTTGGGAAAGTTCTAGCATGGTGCACAGGAGTGGGGGAGAGTTGGGTTATGGGATCAAATTATTTGATTCTATGATGTGATGAAAATTTTTGTTCAGCGTTTTTCCATGAAATCATCAACTTAAAAATCCAGAGAAGTCATTTTGCATCTCCAAACAATTTCGGGGACTAGTCATGCAAAACGGGTAATGTAAATGGAATAAATTTTGTACGTTAACGGTACACATCAACCCAGTCACGAAATATTCTAGCAGAGCTGGTTCTGTCAAAAATCTGCCAGAACGGTGGAACATTTCTGCTAGAATGCTCTAAGAATATCCAGCCGTCTAAGAATTCTGCTAGAATCTTGCTAGAACGTCGTGACCAAAGCTTTTGCACCCAGATTTCTGTTACAGACATTTTAGTATCTTCATAACTACAGGAACTGTCGATATAATTTTTTGTTCATCCCTTAACCCTTTCAAGCCAGAATTTTTGAAAAAATATTTTTTAAGTTAGTGATGGGAAAATGATTCTGAGGACCATACAAAAATTATAGGCAACTTTTGAAAAATTTGATTTTTGGGTCATATATGACCCATCAGGCTTCAATGGGTTAAATTGACTATTTTTACAATCAGATTTTTGCAGGATTGGGTAAGTTTGACAAATTTGGAATAAGAAGACAATAACTTCCTTGGTTGCTGTGCACCCTTAAGAAGATTCTTATCGATTTGGAGTTTCAGTGTCTTGCGAACCTTCGTGGTGAACGGACACTAGAGCTGCGGTATTTTTTACTACCTAAGCTCAGAGTTATTTCAAAACAAAATTCACAGTCTTTTTAAAGACTACCTGAGTTATTTTCCAAAATTCTAAACAGTCTTTTCAAGACTAACCCCGCCTGAAATTTTGTTGTATTTTACAAACGAAGCCATCTTTTAAGAGAACTTTGCTTGCAAAATGCGTCAAAACAAAGGTAAACGCAAATCTTCTGAAGATTTGGTCGTTACGTCGGTGAAGCGTTTGAACGCTAAACCGGCTAACGGAAACAGAAAAAGAAAACAGCCTCTTCTGAGGTCTGATTCTGATTCTGAATGTGAGGTCAATCCTCCAATTCCATTGACAAACAGTTTCGGTGTTTTATCCGAAACTGATGACAAGGAACCTTCTCCTCGTACTGAGCCTTCTGCCGTCGAGAAACGAGTAAAGGCTCCGCCAATTGTTGTGACTTCCGTCTCCGATTTGGCCAGCTTTCGAACGCAACTGAAGAATTGCAAGGAAACTTGCAATTTGAAGGTTTCGTTCCAGCTTGGTCGAAGAGGAGAATGTCGCTTGTTGACGGAATCTTTACAAGATCACCAAACTTTTGTTGGTTATTTGAAAACCACAAACACAATTTCTACACGTATGAGACCAAGAATGCTCGGCCATTCAAGGCGGTCTTGAAAGGTCTCTCCAACGACTTGTCGGTGGATGAGATCAAAAACGAACTTAAGGTGTTGCTTGGCTTTGCCCCATCCCAAGTAATACCAATGAAGAAAAAATCAAACGGGAATATTTCTCGCTTTGGTTTGACTTCACAATTTTATCTGATTCATTTCAACAGAAATGAAATCAACAATTTGAAACTTTTGGACAAAGTTCAGTTTTTGTTCCATGTACGGGTAAAGTGGGAGCATTTTAAGAAACATGGCGGTAATGGCCAGAATCTGACCCAGTGCCGGCGTTGCCAGGCATTCGGTCACGGTACTGATCATTGCGCCATGGTTCCAAAATGCATGGTTTGCGGGGATTCTTCTCACGACAAGGACAATTGTCCCGTGAAAGAAGTCACCCAATTTAAATGTGCAAATTGTGGTGGAAATCACAAATCAAATTTCTGGGATTGCCCCATCAGAAAAAGGTTTTGGATTCTCGTGCTAAGCATCAGCCGAAATCCAAACCGAAATTTTCTCAAAGTCAGGTTGTACCTGCATCTTTAAATCAAACGTTCGTGCTGTCTCACTCGAACAATTCTAGAAATACCCCTACCGTGGAAAAGTTAGGTAACAACAATGGCATTTCTTATGCTAACGTCGTTTCGGGTTCATCCACGAATTTTAAATCCTCTACCAATCTTTCTGAAATTGGGCAGGTACCTCAAATCTCATTTGAAAATGTTTCTGCTGGCAACGCTTTGGGATCTTCTGATCTCGGCGATGTTACGTTTGAAAAATGACTTTTTGCAAAACTCACTGTTTGGTTTGATTCAAACAATGAGTAATGCTACATCCATGATGGAAGCAATCCAGATTGGATTAAAATTTGCGAATGATGTTGTTCTTACCCTGAAGTTTAATCATGGATCTAAGTAATTCCATCAATATTATGAATTTTAATGCTCGCTCTTTAAAAGCGAAAGAAAATGAATTTTTCAACTTTTACGAGTTCATAACGTGCATGTTGCTGTTATAACCGAAACATTTTTAAAAACTGGCACTTATTTGAAAAGTGATCCAGATTATAAAGTTATAACTAATAACCGAATGAATCGAAATGGCGGTGGAGTTGCAATAGTTATCCACCGTAGTATGACTTATAGCACGTTACGTGACTTTAAGTTAAAAGTTATTGAAAGTTTGGGCATTGAACTTGAAACTTCTTTTGGGAAAATTATGATTGCAGCTGCATATTTGCCATTCCAATGCACTGGGGAAAATAAAAATTATTTCAAAGGGGATTTGAATAAACTTACTCGGCATAGATCTCGATTTTTGATCATCGGTGATTTTAATGCCAAACACCAATCTTGGAATAATTCAAAAGTAAATTCCAATGGTAAAATTCTGTTCAGAGATTGCACTTCTGGTCTTTATTCGGTTTTATACCCGAATGGGCCAACTTGCTTTTCTTCTGTTAGAAATCCATCAACAATTGATTTGGTTTTGACAAATCAAAGTCAGTATTGTGGTCCTTTAGTGACTCATGCTGATTTTGATTCTGATCATCTTCCAGTAACTTTTTCACTTTCTCATGAAGCAGTTACCAGACCCAATAGTTCTGTGTTTAATTACCACAAAGCTAATTGGGACAGGTATCAGCATCATATTGAGAATAATTTAAATCATGATTTTGTTTTAGAAACCAAAGCTGATATTGATTCAGCCTTGGAATCTTTAACTAATGCAATTTTGGATGCTAGGAATATTGCTATTCCTAAAGTCCAAGTCAAATTTGATTCTCCCATTATTGATGACGATCTTCAGCTTCTGATTCGTCTGAAAATGTTCGCCGAAGACAGTATCAACGTTCTCGTGATCCTGCACTGAAGCGAATTCAAAAGATTTGCAAAAGGTTATTGACCACAGATTCACTCTCCTGCGAAATGAAAAGTTCGCAAGAGATGTCGAACAAATTAAACCTTATTCCAAACCTTTTTGGAAACTTTCAAAGGTTCTTAAGAAACCTCAAAACCCATCCCTTCTTTAAAAGATGGTGATAATATTCTATTAACTAATGGGGAAAAAGCTCAAAAACTTGCTCAGCAGTTTGAGAGTGCTCATAATTTCAACTTGAATGTTTTGAGTCCTATTGAAAATCAAATTTCAATAGAATTTCAGAATATTGTTGAACAAGAATTTTCATCAGATGAAGTTTTTAATACGGATCTGAATGAAATAAAATCTATTATCAAAAAATTTAAAAATATGAAAGCCCCTGGTGAGGATGGCATTTTTTACATTTTAATTAAAAATTACCAGAAGCAACTTTAAGTTGCTTGGTCAAAATTTTCAACAAATGTTTTGATTTGGCATATTTTCCCAGTAGTTGGAAAAATGCCAAAGTAATTCCGATTTTGAAACCGGATAAAAATCCTGCTGAAGCCTCAAGCTATCGGCCCATTAGTTTGCTTTCATCTATTAGTAAATTATTCGAAAGAATAATTCTTAATAGAATGATGACGCACATTAATGAAAATTCAATTTTCGCTGATGAGCAGTTTGGATTTCGCCTTGGGCATTCAACTACTCATCAGTTGTTGAGAGTTTCAAATTTAATTCGAAGCAACAAATCTGAGGGCTATTCTACTGGCGCTGCTCTTCTAGACATAGAAAAAGCATTTGACAGTGTTTGGCATAAAGGTTTGATTGCGAAATTGAAAAGGTTTAATTTTCCGATTTATATCGTGAAAATTATTCAAAATTATTTGACGGATCGTACTCTGCAGGTATGTTATCAGAATAGCAAATCTGATCAACTACCTGTACGTGCTGGCGTCCCTCAAGGAAGCATTTTGGGTCCAATTTTATACAATATTTTTACTTCTGACTTGCCTGATTTGCCCCCAGGATGTCAGAAATCACTTTTTGCTGATGACACAAGCATCTCCGCCAAAGGCAGAAGCCTTCGTGTCATCACAAGAAGATTACAAAAGCTTGGATATTTTCAATTCTTATTTGAAAGAATGGAAAATTACTCCAAATGCTGCAAAACTCAACTTATTATTTTCCCTCACAAACCAAGGGCTGATTTTCTTAAACCAAAAAGTCATCACATTATAAAGATGAATGAGGTAAATTTAAAGTGGGAGGATCAAGTGAAATATCTTGGACTTGGTTTTGACAAAACCTTACTTACAAGGATCACATTGAAAGTATCCAGGTTAAATGTAACAAATATATTAAATGTTTGTATCCACTTATAAACAGGAATTCTAGACTTTGTCTCAAGAATAAACTGTTAATTTATAAACAAATTTTCAGACCTGCCATGCTTTATGCTGTGCCGATCTGGACAAGCTGTTGCTTAACCAGGAAGAAAAAACTTCAGAGGATTCAGAACAAAATTCTGAAAATGATTCTGAAACTTCCTCCCTGGTTCAGCACCAGTGAACTTCATCAATTAGCCGAAGTTGACACTTTGGATGTTATGTCCAATAAGATAATTGATGCATTTCGACAAAAATCATTGCAGTCTTCAGCTGCATTGATCCGCTCTTTATATAGTTTATAAGTTAGTTTTAAGGTATCCCTTTTCCCTTTTGTACATGTAGGACCTCCTACATTTGAAATCACTGAATAGCGAAAGCTACAATATTTCATGAATAAATGAAAGTTGCTAGTATTTAAAATTGAGGTGAAAAGTCATCGTTTGTGATTGGACACTCAATAATATTTTAACTGAATGAATGTACATGGAAAAGAAATTTGAATAAATATAAATTAAAAAAAAAAAAAAAAAATCGATTTGGAGTTTTAGCCAAAGTTGTATGTTAAGACTTTTCGGTTCGATTTTTACATATATTTATATCAGTATAAGTAAAATTTTCAAAATGTTTTTTTTTATTTTCCAATTTTTGATATGTTTAGGAGAGCCTGCACGATGTTGGAAAATCTGACTTGGGAATATTTAAAAAAAAATGTTTTGAAAATTTTCGAAAACCTGCACAGAAAATGTTTTCAAAATCATTTTTAAGCTAAATCCAATTTGAAAAGATTTTTTGATTGAATGTACTGTTGTCAAGATATAGCAATTTTTAGGAACACTCAACCCGGTACCGTCGCCCGCAGCGGTATAACCTGGAGCGGCTCAAGGATCCTGAAGTCGCTACCCAGTACGCGCAGGAACTCGAAGCTGCGTTGCCTGACGAGGGCGAGCTCGCCGAAGCCCCTCTGGAGGCCTGCTGGAGCCACATGGAAGCAGCCATCAACGCAGCGGCATCGAGCGCCATCGGGTACGTGGACCGAGTTCGACGGAACGGCTGGTTCGACGAGGAATGTCAGGCGATTTGGGACGAGAAGAAAGCAGCGCGGGGCAGGTGGCTGCTGCACAACACCCGTGGGAACAAGGAGTCGTACAAACAGTTGCGAAGACAGCAAACCCATCTCTTTCGGGACAAGAAGCGCCGCCTGGAAGAGTTGGAGTGTCAGGACATGGAACAGCTGTATCGCTCCAACGAAACGCGTAAGTTCTACAAGAAACTCAGTCAATCCCGGACTGGCTTCATGCCGCGAGCCGAAATGTGCCGGGATAAGGACGGAGGAATCTTGACGGACGAGCGTGAGGTGATCGAAAGGTGGAAGCAGCACTTCGACGAGCACCTGAACGGCCCAGAGGCGGAGTACCAGGGCGACGGGAGAAACGACGTCAGCGGTATGGTGGACGGCGAGGACGAGCCAGCACCCACGATGAGGAGGTTAAGGATGCCATCAAGAAGCTGAAGAACAACAAAGCAGCGGGTAAGGATGGTATCGGTGCTGAACTCATCAAGATGGGCCCGGACAAGCTGGCGGCCTGTCTACACCGGCTGATAGTCAAGGTCTGGGACACAGAACAGCTACCGGAGGACTGGAAAGAGGAGTAATATGCCCGATCTACAAGAAGGGGGACAAGTTGGAATGTGAGAACTATCGAGCCATCACTATTCTCAACGCGGCCTACAAAGTGCTGTCTCAGATCATCTTCTGTCGTCTGTCGGACCGAGCAAAGGATTTCGTTGGGACGTACCAAGCCGGTTTCGTGGAGGGAAATCGACGACGGACCAAATCTTTGCTACGCCAAATCCTCCAAAAGTGTCGCGAGTACCAGATCCCGACGCACCACCTGTTCATCGATTTCAAAGCCGCGTACGACTCGGTCGATCGCGAAGAGCTATGGAAGATCATGTACGAGAACGGCTTTCCCGGGAAGCTGATCAGACTGGTGAAATCGACGATGGACGGGGCGCGGTGCAGCGTGAAGATTTCGGGAGCGATGTCCGACCCGATCGAATCGCGCAAGGGACTGCGACAAGGCGACGGTATCTCCGGCCTCTGTTTCAACATTGGGCTTGAAGGTGTTATGAGGCGGGCGGGCTTCAACATGCGGGGCACGATCACCAACCGGTCCAGCCAGTTCATCTGCTATGCCGACGACATGGACATTGTCGGCAGAACGTTCGAGGATGTGGCCAGGCGGTATACCGAATTGAAGCGGGAAGCGGATAAGGTTGGATTGAAGGTGAATGTTGCGAAGACGAAGTATCTGCTGGCAGGAGGAACCGAGTCCCTTAGGGCTCGCATAGGACCGAGCGTGGTGATCGACGGGGACGAGTTCGAGGTCGTGGAGGAGTTTGTGTACCTCGGATCGTTGGTTACGTCGGACAACAACTGCAGCAGAGAAATTCGGAGGCGCATCATCACCGGTAGTCGTGCCTACTATGGACTCCACAAGACCCTACGGTCTGGTCATCTTTCCCGGCGTACAAAGTGTTCCATGTACGAAACGCTGATACGACCGGTCGTTCTCTACGGGCATGAGACGTGGACGATGCTCGAGGAGGACTTACAAGCGCTTGAAGTTTTCGAACGACGAGTGCTTAGGACGATCTTTGGCGGCGTGCGTGTGAACACTGTATGGAGGAGAAGGATGAACCACGAGCTGGCGCAACTCTACGGCAAGCCAAGTATTCGGAAGGTTGCCAAGGCTGGCCGAATCCGGTGGGCCGGACACGTCGCAAGAATGCCGGACGCGCTGGATGCGCGCCAACCGAACCAGACAATCAATCCGGTGAAGTTGGTGTTTAATTCGGAGCCGGCTGGAACGCGGCGGAGGGGGGCGCAACGTGCGAGGTGGTTAGACCAAGTGGAGGAAGATCTGAGAAATGTGGGAGTTCCGAGTCGGAATTGGAGAGTAGCAGCCCAAGACCGAGTTCAGTGGCAGCGCATCTGGAGACAGCTCATGACCCGGAGGTTGTACGAGCAGTAAAAGTAAAAAAGTAAAGTAAGCAACCCCCGGTGATTGATAACTTTTTCGCATGAAACTTTTTTAGTTTGTACCCCGTCACTTTTTACACGGTACTCATGCACACTATCAAAACAAACGTTTGGTAGTTTGTGTGAAATCCGTCTAAAAAGAGTGACAAACTATAATGTTACCTGGTTCGTTTGACGACATTGGGTGTCAAATCATCGCGTTTTGAGTGTATACATTTTCGATTTCTTTTGGTTTTTTCAATATTTCCTCACCCCGTAAAAAGCATTTTTGCATTTTTGAAAAAAAAAATTATGCAAATTTCACTTTGAAACTTTGAAAAATGGGGAAATCGGCAATTCGGCAGGCAATTAGGCTCACAAATAATTCGAGTCGATGGAAAGTAATTGTTCTAAATGTCACCTAATTAGCCTGTAACTAGGCCTGTAATTTGTATCTAACGATATCCCGGAAACAATTGGTCCGATTTTCAGTATTTCTATTCAATAAAAAAATATTTATATTTTAGTTTTACTTTTAAAAAGGTCAAAAAAGAGATATGGGTAATTCTCTACCAACGGAACGGAATCGACGTAACACCTTATAATGTGGCCCTCTTAAACCTTGCGGTTTCGTCAACGGATCCACAGGCGTGTATCGTTCTTTTTGCGACAAGACTCCGCCTCCCGGGTCTCCTAAGTGTGAAGGTATGGGCACGGGGAGAGGGCACCGAATACCTATATTTACACTTAGAATTTTTTTTGCGTCCGCCCCGGGATTCGAACCGGCAACCTCTGGATTGTGAGTCCAGTGCGCGGTCCGATTGATCCACACAGGCAGAATTCTCTACCAACTCACACGAAATCGGGAAAAGTTGCCCCGACCCCTCTTCGATTTGCGTGAAACTTTGTCCTAAGGTGTAACTTTTGTCCCTGATCACGAATCCGAGGTCCGTTTTTTATATCTCGTGACGGAGGGTTGTACGACCCCTTCCATTTCTTGAACATGCGAAAAAAAAGGTGTTTTTAAATAATTTTCAGCCTGAAACGGTGATGAGATAGAAATTTGGTGTCAAAGGGACTTTTATGTAAAATTAGACGCCCGATTTGATGGCGTACTCAGAATTCCGAAAAAATGTTTTTTTCATTGAAAAAAAAACTAAAAAAGTTTTAAAAATTCTCCCATTTTTTGTTACTCGACTGTAAAAAATTTTGGAACATGTCATTTTATGGGAAATTTAATGTGCTTTTCGAATCTACATTGACCCAGAAGGGTCATTTTTTTATTTAGAACAAAAATTTTCATTTTAAAATTTTTTTTTTCTAACTTTGCAGGCTTATTTTTTAGAGTGTAACAATGTTCTACAAATATGTAGAACAGACAATTACAAAAATTTTGATATATAGACATAAGGGGTTTGCTTATAAACATCACGAGTTATCGTGATTTTACGAAAAAAAAAGTTTTGAAAAATTTCGGATTCGGATTCGTGATCAGGGACAAAAGTTACCCCTTAGGACAAAGTTTCGCGCAAATCGAAGAGGGGTCGGGACAACTGCTGTGTGAGTTGGTGGAGAATTACCCATATTTTTTTCAATTTCATGGTTTAGACATAATTTGTCTAGGTTTTCAATATTTTCAGAAACGTTTTTTCAAAAATTCGTTTCTTTTAAACCAGATTTTGCACAACTACGAACTATGTCTCTTGAAGTCCCACAAAGATGAGCAATTCTTTGAGATTTCGGTCATTCAATTTTTTTCGTATTTTTTAATTCAGGCTGAAACTATTTTGGTGCCTTCAGTATGTCCAAAGAAGCCATTTTGCATCATTAGTTTGTCCATATAATTTTCCATACAAATTTGGCAGCTGTCCATACAAAAATGATTCATGAAAAACCGTAATTTTTGATCGATTTGGTGTCTTCGGCAAAGTTGTAGGTATGGATAAGGACTACAAAAATATGATACACGGTACAAAAAATGTTGGAGATTTTATTTTCACTTTTTGTTATTAAAACTTGATTTCCAAAAAAACACCATTTTATTATATGTACCGATGGCAGCCGGATTTAAAAAAAAATAATAAAAAAAGACCGATTTCATCAGATGACTTTTTAAAATTTAAAAAAATCTAAAATTTTAAATATGTATTTTGGGAATTTAACTTTAAACGATAAATAGTTGAATTTAAAAAAAAATCCGATTTTTTCCGGGTACCTTATTTTTTCCGAAAAGTCTTAATCATAAACTACCACTTTGCCAAAGACATCAAATCGATCAGATAAGCCTTTCATACATATACTACCCATTTTGTATGACCAGCCCCCAAAATGATAAAACTAATGATGCAAAATTTCTTTTTTTGACATAAGACATAAGGAATGCATGGACAAAGTTTCATCTAAATAAAAAATAAAATTTAAAAAACGCTTAAAAAATTGCGAAATCATAGAAAAATAAGAACTCACTTGTTTTAGGAAATCTTAAGTTTGGTAGTATGACTTGTTTGATGTGATTTTGTCAATGGTTTGAAAGTGAAATTTTCTCCATTCCCCAATTTTACTATTCAATATTATGTTTCAGACCATTTTTTGACGAACTTTGATTTGACTAATAAGCTGATGTTTTAGGCATATATTGAACAAAACTCAATTTTCAATTCACTTGTGTTATGTTTTTCTTGTTTCTTTTTTTTTTGTATTTTAATTTCCATTTATAATGTTTAATAAAAATTTGTTTCTGATAGTATTTGATTTATTCTACCACTTCCTATCAATCATCCAATACCTTTTGCCTTTTTAATGTTTTTACAGCAATTTTTAATTTTTTGCATGTTTTTTAACATTTTCTAATATAGATTGATATAATTATCATATTAATTCAAAGCGTAATGTAAAGTTGCATATTCTAGGACTTTAAAAAATACAGTTTACTTACTTTCACATTAAATATAAGAAACGTTAATAAAAAACATTGCCATATTTAACCCTTGAAAAAATTATATTTTAAAAATACATTTAAAAAATAAATAAAAAAACCAAAAAGAAATTAATAAAAAAAACATTGGCAAAGTCACCTAAAACAAGTGAAACCAACCCTAAAATTATCTTAAATTCTTGATTGCAATACTTTTTGAAAAAGAAAAAAAAGTTTACCCAACCTCATTGTACCCTCCTCTCCGCTATTAACCCTTAGTTGCCCCCATCATCGTCGTCATCGTCTCCAAGTTGTTGGTGCTGTTAGTTCGTCGGGGAGTTTGCTAAATGCGAAAACATTTATTTACCCAAGCAGCGATGCATCAAGAACTCTCCAAAACTCGCTCTCGAGAGAACCTCCGCCGCCGCCGTCCGAGAGATGCCAACAAAACGGAAACTTGTCACACATACCTCCTCTACCTCGTAGAACAGAGGGGCGTGCAGAATCACCAGCAAACAGCAGTTGTACTACAGTTGAAGACGTGGTATTATTGCATCACGTTAAGCTGCTGCTGCTGCTGCAAGATGGGGGGCAGAGTATCCTATTTTCAGCAGTTTGGATTCTAATTTCGTCATATTTTGTTGTCCTCAGATGAAAAGTTTAATCTTTTTATATATTTTTAGCTGACTTCATGAAACTTATCAAAATCATAAATGTGTGTTCCTTAAAATCGGTATTTACCCTAAGACATGCCCAGAAAATAACTTTGAGTAAGAAGGTTCAAGTACGATTTTATGTAGCTGTCGTTTGCTGCGAATCGCACTTTTATAGGTTATGATGTCCTCGGGGACCTCAAGAGGTATACCGGGAATGTTATAGGAACAGTGTAGAAAATCGTGACAAGTAAACAAGACAATGTGTACAATGACGAAGTCATGTCTTTACGACCTAGTTAACATACTTTAACAGCTAGAGTTATTAAAGAACGAAATCTACCAAAACCCAATATTTTTAAAATTTTCCAGTTAAGCAAAAAAAAACTTCAAAAACGACCAACCTGGTTCGACCTCCCATTCCGAAACGCATTTCCGTCCCAAAACCAAGCCAGCAGCTGTGCCTAATTTATCGTTATTATGTACTAAAGCTCCTTCTAAGCTGACTTTAATTTATGGGCCACTTTTGGCCTCCCCTCCCCGGAGGAAAGGATTGGGCTGCCTGCGACTATGTGCTCTCAAACAGCGACGGTAAAACACTAAAAATCGAACTGCCGCCACCCTCCGGACTGGCTTTTTCCCGGAAGCTCCGTGGGAATCGATCCGGAATGAACCTATCTGTTTCTTACGGGCGGGGGTGGCTGCTGGTTTGGGGGCCACAAGAACCGGTTGAGAATAGTGTGTCTCGAAGGAAAGGGTGTAGCGCTTTTGTGCTCCGGACTTTTCATTCTTGATTTGCCGATTTCTTTGGGAAAATGGTGCAAAAAATCTGCGAAACTGGTATCGTCGTTTTTTACTAAGGTACCGTGAAATGGAGTTTTCACAATTTTTGAAATCATGTTTTCACTATTTGTATAAAGAAAGATAATTAAAATATTATATATCGAAATCTACATAAGACAATACACTATATTTTTACAACTCTAAAACGGATCTTTCAATATAAATGTATGTTTTCTGTACGAGAAACCAATTTTAAACATTTCAGTAAGTAAAATTCATGCGAGCCATAGTAAATGAAAGTATGAAAGTAAAGTATGAAAAACAAAAAAGAAGTTTGAAATATCATGATGGTTGAATTTTTCCTTCAAATTAAATTTCAACTATTAGGTACAAATATTAAATTGACTTTGTTTATCAGAAATCAACTTTTCTTTGTTTTTTTTTTTTTATTTTCATGAAACTTTGACCATGCATTCTGATATGGTCAGTAGGTATGCATACAGTTAGCTATTCGCTATGCGAAAAAATGTATTTTTGCATTATTAGTTGTTCCATACATGGCTCCATACAATTTCACGTGTTTGTCATACCAAATAGGCATGTGAATTTTATATAAAGAAGGGATTTGCTAATCGATTTGGTGTCTTCATCAATTTTTAGGTTGTAGTTAGGACTTTTCAGAAAAATAGGCACATGAAAAAAAATCAATTTTAATTGATTACTTTGTAGCAGTGGACTTGACTCACGACCAATCGAACAAAAAAAAATACCTAAAGTTGAATTCTTAAAAAAATCAAATTTCAAAAATAAAAGTTTTTTTTTAAATAAATCTAAATTATTGTCAAACAAAATTTAAAAAAATATATTTTCAGATGAAAACTGAAATTTGTCATTTTATGGTGATTTTTTGCAAATTAGGAATGAAGGAAAAGCACTCATGCAAGAAATATTTTCGAAAAGCTTAGCCCAATTTTCTTATTCTGACCTTGTTGATAAAACTGCTGGTTGCAAAGATACATCCAGTTAAAGTTTATATTTTGTGAAAATGAGTTCTTCTCAGTGTCATCTAATAATCCTTCATATTTCAACTTACGAATTATTGCGAAATTTCTCGCCCTTTTCTATAAAAACGAGTCACAAATTTCGCAGTCTATTCTAACATTTAAAAATAAAAAGGGATTTCAGCCCTTTCAAAGGGTTTATCTTGTTCCTAAAATCACAACATTATTTTTCATGAAAAAAGTAAATAATTTTCCAAAATATCGCGAGTTTAAAAAAGCGGATTAATTCTATGAGCCTGAGAAAAAATCAATTTGCACAAAATATAAGCATTAACCCTTTCAGGCCTGAATTTTTCTGAGCTGTGTTAATCTACAATTTTGGTACCAGTAGTTCATTTTTTCCATGAATAAACAGAAACAGGCAAAAAAAAGTTACATTTCATTATTGGACGTTCTGGGTCCTCCAAAGTGTCCTGAAATATAGATCTTGGAGTCTACCGCCGTAACAACACGATTCTACCAAGATTCCGATTATGGTTCATATTCAGTGATGTCCCTGGGACCCTTTGGCAACAATATGAGCTATGTGGATCACTTTTGGGATGTTCTGGGTCCTCCAAAGTGTCCTGGAATACAGATCTTGAAGTATACCTCCATAACAACACGATTCTACCAAGTTTCCGATCATGGTTCATATGCAGTGATGTCCCTGGGACCCTTTGGCAACACCATGAGCTATGTGGATCTCTTTTGGGATGTTCTGGGTCCTCCAAAGTGTCCTAGAATACAGATCTTGGAGTCTACCGCCGTAACAACACGATTCTACCAAGTTTCCGATCATGGTTCATATGCAGTGATGTACCTAGAACCCTTTGGAAACACTCTGAGCTATGTGGATCACTTTTGGGATGTTCTGGGTCCTCCAAAGTGTCCTAGAATACAGATCTTGGAGTCTACCGCCGTAACAACACGATTCTACCAAGTTTCCGATTATGGTTCATATTCAGTGATGTCCCTGGGACCCTTTGGCAACACCATGAGCTATGTGGATCACTTTTGGGATGGTCTGGGTCCTGCAAAGTGTCCTGGAGTACAGATCTTGGAGTCTACCGCCGTAACAACACGATTCTACCAAGTTTCCGATCATGGTTCATATTCAGTGATGTCCCTGGGACCCTTTGGCAACACTATGAGCTATGTGGATCACTTTTGGGATGGTCTGGGTCCTCCAAAGTGTCCTGGAATACAGATCTTGGAGTCTACCGCCGTAACAACACGATTCTACCAAGTTTCCGATTATGGTTCATATTCAGTGATGTCCCTGGGACCCTTTGGCAACACTATGAGCTATGTGGATCACTTTTGGGATGTTCTGGGTCCTCCAAAGTGTCCTAGAATACAGATCTTGGAGTCTACCGCCGTAACAACACGATTCTACCAAGTTTCCGATTATGGTTCATATTCAGTGATGTCCCTGGGACCCTTTGGCAACACTCGGAGCTATGTGAATCACTTTTGGGATGTTCTGGGTCCTCCAAAGTGTCCTGGAATTCAGATCTTGGAGTAAACCTCCGTAACAACACGATTCTACCAAGTTTCCAATTATGGTTCATATTCAGTGATGTTCCTAGAACCCTTTGGAAACACTCTGAGCTATGTGGATCACTTTTAGGATGTTCTGGGTCCTCCAAAGTGTCCTGGAGTACAGTTCTTGGAGTCTAGTTATGCTAAAGGGTGCCAGCTCCTGGCGGGTTTCGCTTTGTAAGCGAAAGGATGGCCTGAATCCCATTTGTCGAGGCAAAAGGGGTAGGTGGCGGTCGAGGGAGGATTTTGACTGCAGCGTTAGTTGAATTTGTTCAAGTCATAAACCTCCCAAAACCTAACACATTCAATCTCTCGAACGATCTGTGGGCGGCTGAATCTGAGCATTGAAAAACTCTGTAGCAATACACGGAGAAATGCCTCAACTGCAACTTTCTTCTCGCTAACATAGTCTCAGGCAAAATTCGAGCTGAAAATTGGGCTATATGATCGGTGTCGAACTATATATGGATCAAAAATATACGAGGTTTCCCCTCAATCTCACTTATCTCCACGTCCGCGGATTGGTTTCTCGTGTTCGTCAAAGGGTCTCAGGGACATCACTGAATATGAACCATAATCGGAAACTTGGTAGAATCATGTTGTTACGGAGGTATACTTCAAGATCTGTATTCCTGGACACTTTGGATGACCCAGAACATCCCAAAAGTGATCCACATAGCTCATAGTGTTTCCAACGGGTCCCAGGGACACCACTGAATATGAACCGTAATCGGAAACTTGGTAGAATGGTGTTGTTACGGCGGTAGACTCCAAGATCTGTATTCCAGGACACTTTGGAGGACCCAGAACATCCCAAAAGTGATCCAAATAGCTCCGAGTGTTGCCAAAGGATCACAGGGACATCACTGAATACGAACCATAATCGGAAACTTGGTAGAATCGTGTTGTTACGGCGGTAGACTCCAAGATCTGTATTCCAGGACACTTTGGAGGACCCAGAACATCCCAAAAGTGATCCACATAGCTCATGGTGTTGCCAAAGGGTCCCAGGGACATCACTGAATATGAACCATAATCGGAAACTTGGTAGAATTGTGTTGTTACGGCGGTAGACTCCAAGATCTGTATTTCAGGACACTTTGGAGGACCCAGAACATCCCAAAAGTGATCCACATAGCTCATGGTGTTGCCAAAGGGTCCCAGGGACATCACTGCATATGAACCATGATCGGAAACTTGGTACAATCGTGTTGTTACGGAGGTATACTTCAAGATCTGTATTCCAGGACACTTTGGAGGACCCAGAACATCCCAAAAGTGATCCACATAGCTCATAGTGTTGCCAAAGGGTCCCAGGGACATCACTGAATATGAACCATAATCGGAAACTTGGTAGAATTGTGTTGTTACGGCGGTAGACTCCAAGATCTGTATTCCAGGACACTTTGGAGGACCCAGAACATCCCAAAAGTGATCCAAATAGCTCCGAGTGTTGCCAAAGGATCACAGGGACATCACTGAATACGAACCATAATCGGAAACTTGGTAGAACCGTGTTGTTACGGCGGTAGACTCCAAGATCTGTATTCCAGGACACTTTGGAGGACCCAGAACATCCCAAAAGTGATCCACATAGCTCATAGTGTTGCCAAAGGGTCCCAGGGACACCACTGAATATGAACCATAATCGGAAACTTGGTAGAATGGTGTTGTTACGGCGGTAGACTCCAAGATCTGTATTCCAGGACACTTTGGAGGACCCAGAACATCCCAAAAGTGATCCAAATAGCTCCGAGTGTTGCCAAAGGGTCCCAGGGACATCACTGAATATGAACCATAATCGGAAACTTGGTAGAATTGTGTTGTTACGGCGGTAGACTCCAAGATCTGTATTTCAGGACACTTTGGAGGACCCAGATCATCCCAAAAGTGACCCACATAGCTCATAGTGTTGCCAAAGGGTCCCAGGGACATCACTGAATATGAACCATAATCGGAAACTTGGTAGAATGGTGTTGTTACGGCGGTAGACTCCAAGATCTGTATTCCAGGACACTTTGGAGGACCCAGAACATCCCAAAAGTGATCCAAATAGCTCCGAGTGTTGCCAAAGGATCACAGGGACATCACTGAATACGAACCATAATCGGAAACTTGGTAGAATCGTGTTGTTACGGCGGTAGACTCCAAGATCTGTATTCCAGGACACTTTGGAGGACCCAGAACATCCCAAAAGTGATCCACATAGCTCATAGTGTTGCCAAAGGGTCCCAGGGACATCACTGAATATGAACCATAATCGGAAACTTGGTAGAATTGTGTTGTTACGGCGGTAGACTCCAAGATCTGTATTTCAGGACACTTTGGAGGACCCAGAACATCCCAAAAGTGATCCACATAGCTCATGGTGTTGCCAAAGGGTCCCAGGGACATCACTGCATATGAACCATGATCGGAAACTTGGTACAATCGTGTTGTTACGAAGGTATACTTCAAGATCTGTATTCCAGGACACTTTGGAGGACCCATAACATCCCAAAAGTGATCCACATAGCTCATAGTGTTTCCAACGGGTCCCAGGGACACCACTGAATATGAACCGTAATCGGAAACTTGGTAGAATCTTGTTGGTACGGCGGTAGACCATAATCGGAAACTTGGTAGAATCGTGTTGTTACGGCGGTAGACTCCAAGATCTGTCTTCTAGGACACTTTGGAGGACCCAGAACATCCCAAAAGTGATCCACATAGCTCATAGTGTTTCCAATGGGTCCCAGGGACATCACTGAATATGAACCATAATTGGAAACTTGGTAGAATCGTGTTGTTACGGAGGTATACTCCAAGATCTGAATTCCAGGACACTTTGGAGGACCCAGACCATCCCAAAAGTGATCCACATAGCTCATAGTGTTGCCAAAGGGTCCCAGGGACATCACTGAATATGAACCATAATCGGAAACTTGGTAGAATCGTGTTGTTACGGCGGTAGACTCCAAGATCTGTATTTTAGGACACTTTGGAGGACCCAGATCATCCCAAAAGTGACCCACATAGCTCATAGTGTTGCCAAAGGGTCCCAGGGACATCACTGAATATGAACCATAATCGGAAACTTGGTAGAATGGTGTTGTTACGGCGGTAGACTCCAAGATCTGTATTCCAGGACACTTTGGAGGACCCAGAACATCCCAAAAGTGATCCAAATAGCTCCGAGTGTTGCCAAAGGATCACAGGGACATCACTGAATACGAACCATAATCGGAAACTTGGTAGAATCGTGTTGTTACGGCGGTAGACTCCAAGATCTGTATTCCAGGACACTTTGGAGGACCCAGAACATCCCAAAAGTGATCCACATAGCTCATAGTGTTGCCAAAGGGTCCCAGGGACATCACTGAATATGAACCATAATCGGAAACTTGGTAGAATTGTGTTGTTACGGCGGTAGACTCCAAGATCTGTATTTCAGGACACTTTGGAGGACCCAGAACATCCCAAAAGTGATCCACATAGCTCATGGTGTTGCCAAAGGGTCCCAGGGACATCACTGCATATGAACCATGATCGGAAACTTGGTAGAATCGTGTTGTTACGGCGGTAGACTCCAAGATCTGTATTCTAGGACACTTTGGAGGACCTAGATCATCCCAAAAGAGATCCAAAAGGATCGAAGGGGTCCCAAATGGTCGTGAAGATGTGACTGGTTATAACTAAACTTCATTTGCCTTGAAAAATCGTTGTAAACCTGAATTATCTTCAACATTTTCTGAAGTTTCCAAATTTCAGGTTTTCAGGATGTTCTAGGTCGTCAAAAAGGCCATTAACAACCACTCAAACATTTTTTCCTAGGTAGAGAAACTCATAAATTACAACTTTGCTGAACAATGTTATATGTTTTGAGCACTGTGTGATTTTATACAACCGAATTTCGGTATGGGTCATATATGACCCATCAGGCCTGAAAGGGTTAAGAGGCTCTATGTTAGCAATCAACAGTGCGATCAACACAGTAAAAAAAAACAGAAAATTGTAGAAGACTTTCGCAGTTTCTCAAAAATACTCTTTGCATGGGTGATTATCCTTTATGAAACATTTTCAAATTGCAAAAAAAAAAATATACAATTTTCTCACAATTTTAAAGTTAATAAGTATTCAAAAATCAATGAAATATTTCAAAGCATCACGAAAGTTACTTGATCATAAAAATTGTAGGAAATCAACATTTTACTTATTGTATGTGCAATACGTAACTAGATCAAAAGACTACAACCGTCAAACTGCTTTTAGGTTCATACACAAATCACGTGACCCCTTTTTTTTAATCATTAAATCAAGTTATTGATTTTGTTCGTTAACAATAGATTATACAAGTTTTCCCACTTAAATATTAACTTTAGTCAATACAGTCCAGACTCGATTATCCGTAGTTCAAGCTCTGCGACCTTCTTTTAGTAAAATAAAAATTTGCCAATTACATTACAAAATACATTTTTTTTTTTCATTATTTCATCACCGCCATTTGGTTGCTATCTTGTACTTAAAAATTAAAATTTAATATAATATTTTTCATATTTTGCAACTCTCTTAAAAAAATTTAAAATCATTATTTTTATTTGGAAAATGCTTTAAACGTCAATTTTTTCATAAACTTTTCAAATCAATTATTAGTATTTAATTGCCATTTATGTATAAAAGAACAGATTTTTAAGTCTCGCAAATATTTTTACCGCATTTCAATTTAGCTAGTTCTATTAATTATGTAAGAAAATTTACTTCCAGAATTCTACCATCCAACTAACTACAATGAAAAAAATCTTATTATCAATTATGAACAATGTGCTTATTAGCTGGCAAACCATACTTCCAATTGGAAAGCTGTCAAACGGGGAAATTGGAAGAGCTATCCGGTTAAAATAAGGGAAATATACTCATTTAAAGCGTAATAAGCGGTCATGTTTGAATGATGGTGGATAATCTGGAGTATTCCTTGAAATTTAGTAGAACCAAGTACACCAGGGGTGCTCAAAGTTATTGAATGGCGCGCAAATTCAAAGCTCACATGAGCTCAAGGGCCAAATGAGAAAAAAAATGTTTTTTTTTATTTCAATCTATAACGCTAAAAAAATAATATTAGAAAACAAAAAAAAATAACAGTTTTGTACAAAAAAAAAACTCCAATCAATTGATTAAATTGTATCAAAATCATAATATCAAAAAAATGTATTTCATTGCCACTTTCGAGCCTCAACTTAATTTCACATATTTTTTTGAAATATATTTTAGACAGGGCGACACAAACTTTGTAAAAGTGTTTTTAAAATATTGTGCAATTTTAATAATTAATAGTTGCTCAAGGATTTTTCAAAAATTATTCCTTCAATTTTAATAAAATTTCAATAAATATTTGATGAAAATATTGACATTATTTACTCTTTTTAATCACATTTAATCACGTTTAATTACGATAGATTGTTACAATAACATAGATTTTCAACACAATATTTGTTTCATATAATCGGGATCATAGTATGGGTTTTCGATACTTTGATCCCGATTATACAACTGGTTTTATATAAACAAAATCTAATGGTTCACACAATAGGCATTATCTTAACCTTATTTTCTAGGAATTATAAAATCACTTAAAGATGCGTTAAAGGGCCATTTTACATTATCATTCAAAATGGGTCCGCAGGCCACTAAAAATGACCTCGTGGGCCTCGTTTGGCCCGCGGGCCATACTTTGGTCACCCCTGAAGTACACCAACAAGAAGAGCAACTTTTTGTGAACAGTTCTTTTTTCTTCCAGCGCTCTTTTGGGTATGCTTAGCGCTGCCAATTGTGATGAAATTTAAAGCGAACACTCACAAAAAGTAACATTTATAGAGAAACTTTCCTGGCACCACTGGTGCACTTCAACAGGCGCTGCTGGTGGTGTTGGTAGCCACCCTTTGTTTTTATTTTCCTTCGCTACTCGCTCGGTTTTCCTCAGCCTTTCATTGGAATGGGTCGTTAAAAGTCAAACGTCAAAAGACTTGGCGCGTTTTTTTTATGGCGCTTGCTAATTTTTACATGTCTCGGGATTATATAATATAATAAAAGTATTAAAATTGAAATGACGAGCCATGGTTTCAACATTTTAATAAAAAAAAGTGTTTTAAAATGCATAATACACCTGCCCAGTTGTTTTGCAATCATTAATTTTCAAAATATCAAAGTAATGACGAAAATTTCATTTTTCGCGAAAATAAAAGTTTTTGCGATCCCGAGCATGGGTAAATAGCAAGGGAAATGCGTAATAATACCTTTCTCTGGTATCAATACCAAATTTTGGTATTCCTGGACCCTTTAAAATTTGTCTCAAGGATTATGCAAGAGCAAAATGTGGTATCATACCAATTTAAGGTATTGTTTTGATATTGCAAAATTGCAGAATTTGTCAATGATCGAACACCACATTTTGGTATTCTTTTGGTATTACAGTATTTTATCAAATTCCTCTGCAACTATGGGAAAATTTTGACCAATTTTGACAAAATAATTAATTTTGCGCTAAAATCATGTCTCAAAGCGAATGCTTTCATTCAAAACCGGAAATTTCAAACTTTATTTTAAACATTTTTGATATACCCCCTATAGAAATGACTTGAAATTGTGGAAAATTTTCTAAGTCAGGATGGCACATTTTGGTATTATTTTGGTATTTAAGTGTTTTATCAAATTCCTCTGAAACTATGGGAAATTTGTTAAAAAAAATTTACGAGTTATTTATTTTTGCGTTAAAATGACTTGAAACCCAAAAATGTTAAAGATGATTTTAAAAATTAGTGTGATATACCCACTAATATTTTTTTCAAAAACGTTGAAATTTCTCTAAGTCGGGATAACCAAATACTTTGAAAAACGAGTCAATCGACAGATTAATGAATTTTGGTGAATTTCAATTCAGTTTCATTTTAATAATACTTATTTTTCAATCTTGTTATTTTTCAGAAGCTTTAAGAACTTCAAGTACGGCCGTTCATCAATGACAAATGCATTCGGTGTGGTGATGAATATCACTAATAACAACATGGAATCATCAGGTGAGTAGATTTGGCTGTTGCATATGAATAATTTCCGTTTTTTCACTAACTGCAACTGCTGCACTAAAATGGTATGAAAATACCAAATTTTGGTATTACTTGTTCAAATACCAGCGACCATAATGTGCTCTTGGTTGCCCAGTAATAGATGGTAAAATACCATGAAATCATACCAAAATCATGTATGTGAAAGACCACAGAAATACCAAAATATGATTTTCCAAGGGCGCGAGAATACCTAAAAATAAAACCATGGCAATAACAAGTTTTGGTATTCAAGCAATGTTCAAAAATCCAGAAGACCTCAACTTGGTATTGAAATGGTTTTATTTTGAGGTATAATTTTACCCTTGGAATAACATGGTTTAGTATTGTTGTGCCCTTACACATACAAGATTTTGGTATGATTTCATTGTATTTTACCATCTATTACTGGGCAACCAAGGGCACATTTTGGTCGCTGTTATTTGCCCAAGTAATACCAAAATTTGGTATTCCCGTGTTATTTACCCCTGCTCGGGTACATTACACTATATTTTTACAACTCTAAAACGGATCTTTCAATATAAATGTATGTTTTCTGTACGAGAAACCAATTTTAAACATTTCAGTAAGTAAAATTCGTGCGAGCCAAAGTAAATGAAAGTATGAAAGTAAAGTATGAAAAACAAAAAAGAAGTTTGAAATATCATGATGGTTGAATTTTTCCTTCAAATTAAATTTCAACTATTAGGTACAAATATTAAATTAACTTTGTTTATCGGAAATCAACTTTTCTTTGTTTTTATTTTAATTTTCATGAAACTTTGACCATGCATTCTGATATGGTCAGTAGGTATGCATACAGTTAGCTATTCGCTATGCGAAAAAATGTATGTTTGCATTATTAGTTGTTCCATACATGGTTCCATACAATTTCACGTGCTTGTCATACCAAATAGGCATGTGAATTTTATATAAAGAAGGGATTTGCTAATCGATTTGGTGTCTTCAGCAATTTTTAGGTTGTAGTTAGGACTTTTCAGAAAAATAGGCACATGAAAAAAAAAATCAATTTTAATTGATTACTTTGTAGCAGTGGACTTGACTCACGACCAATCGAACAAAAAAAATACCTAAAGTTGAATTCTTAAAAAAATCAAATTTCAAAAATAAAAGTTTTTTTTGAAAAATAAATCAAAATTATTGTCAAACAAAATTTAAAAAAAAATATATTTTCAGATGAAAACTGAAATTTGTCATTTTATGGTGATTTTTTGCAAATTAGGAATTAAGGAAAAGCACCCATGCAAGAAATATTTTCAAAAAGCTTAGCCCAATTTGCTTATTCTGACTTTGTTGATAGATCTGCTGGTTGCAAAGATACATCTACTTTAAGCTTATATTTTGTGAAAATGAGTTCTTCTCAGTGTCAACTAATTATCTTTCATATTTCAACTTACGAAATATTGCGAAATTTTTTGCCCTTTTCTATAAAAACGAGTCACAAATTTCGCAGTCTATTCTAACATTTAAAAATAAAAAGGGATTTCAGCCCTCTCAAAGGGTTTATCTTGTTCCTAAAATTACAACATTATTTTTCATGAAAAAAGTAAATAATTTTCCAAAATGTCGCGAGTTTAAAAAAGCGGATTAATTCTATGAGCCTGAGAAAAAATCAATTTGCACAAAACATAAGCATTAAGAGGCTCTATGTTAGCAATAAACAGTGCGATCAACAAAGTAAAAAAAACAGAAAATTGTAGAAGACTTTCGCAGTTTCTCAAAAATATTGTTTGCATGGGTGATGAACCTTAATTAAACATTTTCCAATTGCAAAAAATATAAAAATTTCTCAAAATTTTGAAGTTAATAAGTATTCAAAAATCAATGAAATGTTTCAAAGCATCATGAAAATTACTTGATCATAAAAAATTCAGGAAAACAACTTTTTACTTATTGTTTGTGCAATACAATGCAATGTTTGAATGATGTTGGATACTATGGAGTGTTCCTTGAAATTTAGTAGAACCAAGTACACCAACAAGAAGAGCAACTTTTTGTGAACATTTCTGTTTATTTTCACTTTTACTAAAATTTATTTTATTCCTTTTACAAGCATTTGAAAAAAATGTAACCCAAATGTATTCTAATCAAACGAGAATGCATTGGGCCACGCCCATCTTTCTATTTTCAGCATAGTTCTTTTTTCTTCCAGCGCTCTTTTGGGTATGGTTAGCGCTGCCAATTGTGATGAAATTTAAAGCGAACACTCACAAAAAGTAACATTTATAGATAAACTTTCCTGGCACCACTGGTGCACTTCAACAGGCGCTGCTGGTGGTGTTGGTGGCCACCCTTTGTTCTTTATTTTCCTTCGCTTCTCGCTCGGTTTTCCTCAGCCTTCGATTGGAATGGGTCGTCAAAAATCAAACGTCAAAAAACTTGGCGCGTTTGTTTTTTTATGGCGCTTGCTAATTTTTACATGTCTCGGGATTATTTTTCAATTGAGTGACAAACTAATGCGCAAAAGAACATGTTGCCGATAGTTGTAAGCAATTCCATATCTTAAGCGCTTGGAAAACGTTAGCGCAAGTGAAAAGTTATTGATGGCGACTTTCGTTAAGCAGTTAAGCTCTCATCCTGCGTGTGGATTTGTGTGCCAATAAAATGATGAGATATGGTTTCGCAAAATAGAAATTATGATCAAAGTGCATTAAATTTGATCTTTTTGGTCAGTAAGTGGCATGCATTTGCGTGCCTACTCGAGGCGATGCTGTTGCTGGAAAGTTTATAGCCTAAATAGTATTTTTGGAGCATCAAACTCTCCGTATGACGAAGATAGTTGTATATTTCCCCTATTTTCAAGACTGAACCATCATGTCTCACATATTGGAATGTCCAAAAACAAAAAAAAATCCCTGTTTTTTCAACATTTTTATTTTCAAACATCACTGTATCTTCACAAAAAATAAAAATAAAGGTATTAAAATTGAAATTACGAGCCATGGTTTCAACATTTCAATAAATAAAAGTGTTTTAAAATGCATAATACACCAGCCCACTTGTTTTGCAATCATTGATTTACAAAATATCAAAGTAATGACGAAAATTTTATTTTTCGCGAAAATAAAAGTTTTTGCGGTGCTGTACATCGGAATTTCATAAAAAGTTCAAAACACTTTTAAACAAGCCCAAACATGCTAAACACAAGGAGATGAAGTAAGAAGAAGATTCACAATTCCGCATACTTTATTGCAAGATGCTTTAAGTAAACACCAAAAATTTGTTTGAAATTTTAAATAAACAAAAAGTGCTATAAATCTTTTTATTTTAACTGTTTTCGATAAGAAGCCGATTAATTGAATCATTTTATAGGCGATAGACTATTTTTCTTAGCTCCACAATATATTTTTTGTTGAAAAAATATTTTTGTTGCAAAATTGTCTTGCCTAATTTGTGTTCACCAATATCAGTGTCTTGGTGATTTTTCACATTATGCCAATTTTAAACAACTTTTTTTAGTAAAACTAACGAATTTAATTGAAAATTAAACAAAATAGAATGAGTTTTTCTTAGAGGGAATGTTATTAAAACATTGTTGAGGTCATAAAATCAAATAAACCATCTGAATTCTACAATTTTTTAATTATCCATATCGTACCTCCCCTTCACCATTGAGAATGGTTAGAATTTCGTCTGTCAGATTTTTCCAGATTTTTTATCGATACTTTGCCAGATTTATCCAATTATGTCCTGGTAACCCTGGCCACAATGCAGAAAAATGCATTTTAGAATGTTTTCATTTGATTAGGCTTCTAATATCATTAAAATTTTGGAGTTTTTCTAAAAACATATTTTTTTTGCCCCCTCATTTTTCGGACTAATCTTGAAAAATATTTACAACGGCCTAAATAAAAAAAATATCATGGAAGTGGCTTGTATTTCTCTTTCAGTGCATTCTTTTTTCAGAAAGCCCGTCAATTTTCCTACGAGTTCTTCGACCTCTTTTTGATCTGATGCAGTAGGAGGCTTCGAGATACAGAAATATTCAAAATAACGAAATACAACAATATTTAAATAGCTAACGCCCTTCTCAAATGTCATTCTCGAGTGAAATTGGCTCCACACGGAGAGACTGTGCCCAGAAATTTTAACAATTAAAATTGTTGATTTTACTTTCGTAAATTTCACAAAAACGTACTTGTTACGGCCAATTTTCAGTTGAATCAACCAAAATTCAGTAATAATTTAATAACCTGTTTGTTGAAAATGCTAAAGGCAAAAAGCTAACAGATTTCCCGAACTCGAATGAACGTGCTCGACTGTTAGCTTTGGTTTTAGAAAAATCAAGATTTTTTTTGGTTAAATGTAAATATCAATTGGTTGATTATTTAAAAGATGAACTTGGGTTTGTTTACGTTTGTCATTTGAAGTCAGGATTCGAACAAGAGCGGTCGATTTGTTGAGTTTGTGTTGTTAATTGTGAAGTGAGAGAATGTGAAAGGTGAAAATCACACTATTTGGCTAATGTTGAAGTGCAAATCGAAGTGAACACTGTTGCAACTGTGGAGGTGCAATTGGTGAGTAAGTTTGTTGATGATTTCTTTGCAGGTGATAAACTATGAAGAACAAGACGAGGACATTCGCAATGAGGACCTCTGATGCGAGGGGACTTCATGACAATGTTTTAAGGAAAGGGAAGAGCAGTGAAAGGAAGAGGCGGGCGAACTCTTGCACGACAATACTTGCACGGGCAAATTTAACAAAAGGTTGGTTAATCTAAGTAAGTATGGATTTTTTTTGACATAACAATTTATCTGTTGTGATTTTAATTAGAAAACTGAATAATCAAAAACCTTCGTGCTTACGATGGATACAATTTTAATGAACCATTTTTTTCAGAATCATCAACCATAAAATATATGGAAATGAGTACACATAATATCAAAATAAAAATGAGATGATGGGAAATGTCTAAAAAATAAAATTTATAAAAGATATACAAAAGAAGATAGAAATATTTTAAAAATGCTGTTAATAGAAGACTGCTAAATAAACTGGTAAGTAAAACTCAAAATATTGTTTTCAGGAAACGGAGCATTATTGATATTTCTTCTTTCCTCATTATAATTACATTTATTTACGATCCTTTTTTCAGTTTATAGACAAAATTAAGGATTTTGTATCAAATTACTAATAAATTTTATATGTCTATTTGCAGCCAATGGTTCGTTTTGGTGTAAATTCTGTGTGAAAAATAACTAAACCTGAGACCGTTGTAGATGATGATGACTTATCGGATGATTGCACAGTGATGGTAAGTGAATACAACACTTAATTTTATACAACATAATAACTTACTTGGTGAAATATCTTCAAGGAATACACGAGAAATTAAACATCTTTTATAAATATGTTTAACAAAATTTTTAATATGTTTTATTATTATTTTTTTAGATTTATGCAACGTATTTTTTTCAAACTTTAATCAAACTTTACATGTTTTATAATAACAGATAATAAAAAGTTTTGTTTTGATGCTTTTTAACAGTAATTTAATAACTTCATGCAAAAAAAAAACAAATTAGTACAAAAAGTTAAAATTTTAGGCAGAATAAATGCGAATATAAAAACACCCAGCATTAATTTGTGAGGCATTATTATAAAATTTACTGCAAATTCAATAAAAATATTGCTAACAATAGCTAATTATTGACTACATGCACGAATGTTTTTCTGTATTTAAGTAAGACATTAGTTAAAATTATAGCTAGAAATTCAGCCCGGCCTGTATCGTTAGATAATTAAAGAAAATATATATCGACACTAACATAAATTATGTTTAATTAAGAAATGTTTTGATATAATTCACTAATAATTTGCAGCATGCAAAAATATTTCAGTTAATAAAACGAAAAAAATTGTTGAAAAATAGTTGAAAAGTATGGCCCAGCCTGTTTTTTACAGAATATTCCACAGTATTTCAGCTTAAAACAAAAAAAAATAGTTAATTTTCTGAAAAAAATATTCTAGCAGTCGACTGCTAGAATTTTTTTCGGCCATTTAACCAGCGAAAATGGCAATTCCAACTATTTTTTTAGTTAATTTTAGTTACTGGTGGTCAGCAATTTTGGGGTTAACAAAATCAACAATCGATTGTTTAAAAAAAGCTGTGTAAAAAATTAACCCATACTTTTAGTTAAATTAACCAAGATTTTCTTAGATTTGCCCTGGCCGGTCTTTCCGTGCATATACACAAAAATGGTTGATAAATGATCAGGATAACCAGTCTATTAAATTTCATTGCTATCGAAGAGGGTCGAGTAAAAAGTACCTGAAAATTTCCAGTTTTTGGCTGGTATTACTCTATAGATTTTGCGGATAATATACAAAATTCATGAAATGGGCTCCATTTTTTTAAGGCAAATCTATGGATTTTCAAGGAATTGTTGTTCTGGGGACGGGAATTTGGACGTGTACCAGAGCGAAAAAAAAATGAATTTTGGTAATTGATGAATACAAACCTAGAGCAGCAAATATTTTCTAAGAACAAAAATCCGTCCCAATTCACCCCAGCCCACGGTTATCGCAGTCCAACCTGTGACCCCGGCGCGGGCCATCAACAAAGTGCCGGAACGGATTGGATTTCAGCGCGGAGCCGTTTACACGTGGAGATGGTGGTGGTGACGCAACCCGGGGAAAAGGGTATCGATTCGCAACACGTGGTCGTTTCCCAGCAGCAGCTCTAAAGTGTTAGAAGAAACAAAGCAGTCGTCTCGAAAACGATCACTTCTAACGACGACGACGACTTCCCCGGACTGTGGCGGGAGGGGAGGGTTGGTTGGTTGCAAAGAATAAAGGCCAACCCAAAAGGTGAAAAAGAATATCTTTAAGTGGTTCGTTTCTGCTGAAAAGTAACTCTTCTCGCTCACAAACACACACAACATCACAACAAGTCAGATCGCATCACAAATCGGAACGATTTTGTTGGGAAAGCGCTGGATTCTGGGGGATGAAAAGGAAAAAGAAAAGTCGGAAACTGTTTTGGCAGTTGGATTAAATAAACATGTTTTATGTGCGATGGCACCTGTTACCTTTCCGTTTGGAGCGGGTCAACGTTGGTCAGGGAAAATAATCTTACTGATTCTGAATCGGTTTTGTTCAATGGGAGGTGTGGGGAACATTTTTAAATTATTGAAATCGTGCAATAAAAACATGATCTAAAATAAATCTTATTAAACAATCCAAAAATCCACAGTTCGCTTTAAACTTTTGGTAAGAAGTCCCACTAAGATCACCCCGAAAGGACTAAGAGCCCCACAAACACAATATCGGTGAGGGGGTAATATATTATTCTTGCAGCAAGTCGCAACATAAAAACTGCAACACACTACGGGGCAAGCCAAAGCAAAGCAGAAGGGTAGGGTAGGGTAGTCATCAATGAGACACTTTTGGTTTTCAACTTTCAACGATTTTTCTAATTTTTTCATCAGCATGTTTTAATGAGCTTTTAGTTGCATTATCATTCTTTTAATGTGTTCTAACATTGACAAAACTATGAGATCGATCCGACATCTACAGCCAGAGTTATTCAACTGTCTCATTGTAGACGCACTTGGCAGGAACAATGAGACAGCTGGGGAACAATGAGACACTCTACGAAAATCAACATTTTTCTAGCAAAACATCATGTTTTTGTATTGTTCCATTGCAAGTAACTTTCCTTGAATATTTTAGAGCATTTTGCCAACATGAAACTTTTAATAACAAAAGTTACACTAAAAAGTATTTCAATTTTGTAAAATCCATATATTAATACCAAATAACTTTGTATTTTTTGTTAAATGAAGTTTAAACTCTATAAATATGCCAAAAATCGCTTTTAATTCATGTTTTGAAAGATTTCCATCGATTTTGAAAAGTTTATTGAAGAAAAATCAAAGTGTCTCATTGTTACCCATGAGCTGAAATGAGTGGGGAACAATGAGACAGCCCTGGATTCTGAGTATATTCTAAATTTTGGCCAAATCTTATGAAAGGACATTGTAGCCCAACTTAATCCCTATAGAACGTCGAAAGAAATTTTAAGAAATATTAGTTTTGGTGTAAATGGCAGCCTACGAGCGAAAAAGTTTTTTTTGTCCATAATTTACTTTTACACCCCAGAATCAAACATTTAAGAATTACTTTTCAAGGGAGCGTCCATAACCAAAGCCACTAATATGGCAGACGTGTATCTAGTAGACACACCTTTCCCCCAAATATGAGCCTGATTGGTTGAAACTACGACTTGTGAGAGCCATTTTATCATTGTTCCCCGTGTCTCATTGATGACTTCTCTACCCTATCCCATAAAGAACACTTCTTTTCAGCACCAGCGCAAAGTTCGAAGGCTTCGGAGGAGGACACCCAACTTATTCCTCCGCCAGAAGTGTGGAAAAACGTTCCATGGAAAAGTGAAAGAGCAAGTGTGTGCAAGTGTGAGTTCAATCTGTGCACACTCTGGCTGGTTTGGGTGTGTTGAGTAAGTACGAAAAATGCACACGAAAATTAAAATATATGTACTTAGTTAAGATAGCACTCTCTCTCTCTCTCTTGGAGTAGGCCGCTCCTTTATTCCCTGTTGGCTGGCTGGAGTGGAGCTTCCAGAGGACTGCATGTTGGGCCATATTTTTTCCGGAAGGTAAATAGACCCCCTCGAGCGGTGAAAAGGGCAGTGAAGATGTTTTTATGGTTGTGTCAACAGTACTTCAGATAAATTATGATAAATTTAGGAACAACTTTTAAAAGAGATCTAAGGTGTATTTTAATGGAAAATTTAAATTCTTTATTTTAATTATCTGTTGTCTATTAAAATGAAACAAACAAAACTAATATCAAAAATGAGATCTTCCAGTACTGCAAAAAAAACCCTATAACCAACAATTTTATTTCAGTGTGAATAACAGAAAAAACGAAAGAAAAATGGAGCATCAATTCCGTTCACATACGAAAATAGAGCAAGAGAAGTTCACAATAGCTTATTTCCCCATGTTTTGTTTACTTGCAAGCTTCAATATCTCCACTAGCTATCCGCATTGTACGAAGATATGGCACTCAGAAAATCAGCGATATAATTAGAATAGAGCAATTCCAGCCCAAAACAGGAATTTTTTAAGTACTTTTTTCTCGACCCTCTCCGATTTTAATGAAACATTGTAGACATGTTATCCTACCTTTAAATAAGCCATTTTTGTGTATATGGAGCCACTCGATAGTGACATTTGAGAAGAACGTAAGTGTTTTAAATATTTTTGTATTTCGTAATTTAAATATTGCTGTATCTCGAAGCCGTTGCATCGTATCAAAAAGTGGTCAAAGACAAACTTGTAGGAAATTTGACGGGCTTTCCGAAAAAAATAAACTGAAAGAAAAAAACACTCCACTTTTATGAGATTTTTTGATTTTTAAGTTTAAAAGTCAAATTTGATGGTGAGCCCACGATTTTTTTTCGTTCAAAATTTTTGTGAAAATAGCTAAGATGTTACAAAAAGACTCACGAAAAATGCAGGATGGAGCAACTCACCTAAAAAATACAAAAATAATTTACTGAAATTGTTTATTTCAAAAGTGCTCTAAACATCAAAATTTTCAAAAACCGAACACGAGAGTCGATTCTCTAGACAATTTTACATAAAAGTCTCCATATTGACCATTGTCCTAAGTCCAATCCTTGTGAAGTTACATCGGTTTTAAAAATAAAAATGTTGAAAAGAAGGTTTTTGATGGTTTTCGTAATTTTTTATGACAGACTTGATTTTTCAGTCTCGAAAATATTTTTACCAGAAAGCCCATAAGTTTGCCTTTGACCACATTTCAATTGGATGTATGGGCTTACAGATATAAGCTAATTTACTATCCAGGTTACTATACTACACTGAAAAAATATTATGTTTTCAGTTATGAGCAATGTAATTAGCTTATATCTGTAAGCCCATACATCAAATTGAAATGTGGTCAAAGGCAAACTTATGGGAAATTGGACGAGCTTCCCGGTAAAATTATTTTCGAGACTGAAAAATCAAGTCTTTCATATAGAAATTACGAAAAACTATCAAAAAACCTTCTTTTTCAACATTTTTATTTTTAAAACCGATGTAACTCCACAAGGATTGGACTTAGGACAATGGTCAATATGGAGACTTTTATGTAAAATTGTCTAGAGAATCGACTCTCGTGTTCGGTTTTTGAAAATTTTGATGTTTAGAGCACTTTTGAAAAAAAACAGTTTCAGTAAATTATTTTTGTATTTTTTTTATGTGAGTCCTGCATTTTTCGTGAGTCTTTTCGTAACATCTTAGGCTATTTTCACAAAAATTTTGAACGAAAAAAAATCGTGGGCTCACCCTCAAATTTGACTTTTAAACTTAACAATCAAAAAATCTCATAAAAGTGGAGTGTTTTTTTTCTTTCGGTGTATTTTTTCGGAAAGCCCGTCAAATTTCCTACAAGTTTGTCTTTGACCACTTTTTTTGGTACGAAGCAACGGCTTCGAGATACAGCAATATTCAAATTACGGAATACAAAAATATTTAAAACACTTACGCCCTTCTCAAATGTCATTATCGAGTGTAACTGGGCCCATATACACAAAAATGGCTTATATATGCCTAGGATAACATGTCTACAAAGTTTTATTGAAATCGGAGAGGGTCGGGTACAACCGATTCCCTATTTGACATGGATTGCTCAAAAGGAAATCGAAATCCATGAAAAATCGAAATCATTACTGTATTAAAAATGAAGCAAAATCTATGTTTAATTCTGAACACTCGAAAGCATCATTTTTGATAAATAACTTCAACTGTTGCAATCGATGCTGGTTTTTGAGTTATTTAAATTTGGTTTTGCTTGTCATAAGAAATGTTTCCAGTACTGTTATTTATACATTTATTTCATCAATCGTCCAAACCTAAAAAACAGGTGGTTAGCATCGAGGCATTTGTTATTCAAAATTTTCTTACCTTTAGAAAAAAGATCACAATATTAAATTTAAAAAAGACACATTTGATAAAGGATTTTCCCTCGGCAGCATCCAAACAATAGTCATAAGTGACGTTTCAGTTTGACAGATATGCAGTTATGATTTTTCAGCAGTGATTTTGTTCATTACCGAATTTCAGCAAAAGTGATGATTACTGGAACGCATTCAGTTATTTGTTTTGCTGGAATGGCAATCCAAAATTTGCTGTGTACAGCGAGGATGACCATGGATAAAAAACCCGATTTAATATCACCAGAGGTGAAATAGAGCCTTTCTTACAAAATGATGAAACTCCGACAAATATATTGGTGCAATTAATTTTTCAAAAACAAAATGATACCAACCAGTGAGAATTTGACCTAAAGCTTCAAATATTTTTCCTCAAATGCCATATTTTTTTGAATTTCAGAGGTACATTATGGATCACAAGATATTCAAATTTAATTAAGAAAAACATATTGGATTGACATCATTAGAAAAAAAAAATAAAAGGTACTCAGTCTATAATTTAAGTCTATGATTAACTTAAAAAATATGTATCGCTATTGCACTTTGTCGATCTATTATGAGAAGCCAGAAAGAACAAAATGTTCAAGCGTAAATGTGCTGGCGCTTCGACTTGACGACTTGTCGATCTTTCGAGCGAAAACGAGCCGGGACTTCGATTTTGATGTTCAGTATATGATTCTGTATAAAACCAAAAATTTAATGGGAAAAAATAGGGTTAAAATAAGACGTAAAACACTAATATGGCTATATCTCTGGAAATACATTTTGGAAAAGCTTCAAATTTTGGACCCAAGCAGTTTATGGCGCATATTTTCCTACGGATTTTTGTTTGAAACTGAATTCTTTTAATTTGATAGTGTTATCTGTAAAATTGTCCAAAAATACCTCTAAAAATGGCTTTGACCACATTTATTGGCCGAAAATTGTGAATCGAAAAATAAAATGTTCGTCTCCGACCCCACGTCTACAAATCTGACTTATAAAAATTGTGGGTTTTACGAGCGGTTTTCCAATGATGGAAGACACAAATTTTTAGGAGCGGATACAGACATCGCTCAAGTATTTCAGAAAAAGAGCTCTCAAAAATCAGACTTTGAGTTCCGGGTTTCGGGCCAAAATTCAATCGAAAGAACGCATCTAAACCTTCAATTTAATAATAGGATTTTTTCCTGGGACGATTCCTCGCCGTGCACGATTTTTTTAAGATTTCTGAGAAAAGCGTTTTCCCAAAAGCAAACCTTAAACCTTTCTTTTGTAAGAAAGGCAAAAAGGAAACAACTCTAAAAATTTCTGAAGAACAAAACCTTTAACAAAACAAAATTTAAAATACTAAATACCAAAGAAATTTTTACATGGACCTAAATGATTTACCCTCATTTTCTCCCAGTTTAGCTACGTATGATCTAAGAGATGTCAATCAGCCAATCTATATTAAAGAAATTAATTTATTTTCAAAACAATTATTTTAAATTTAAAGTAAACATTGTGATGTCTCGGAAACATGTGTTTGTCAATAGCTTGATCTAAACTTCTGCTGGCAAAAATATCACTTTTTGTACTAACAATTACTTTTGAGTGGGTATATCAAGAAAATAAAAAATGACTTCTTGTTCATTTTGACAAAGAAGATCTGAAAAACAGGCTAAATATTTTTTTTAGATTTAGAGAGTCTGTGTTATAACTCAATAGATTCTTAAAAAAAAATAAAAATTATATATTGAAATAAAAATAAGTTTTTTAGCTTCCAAAAAGTATTATTTTTTAATCACATACCAAACCCCACCTCTAGACAGGCTTCGATCTAAAACTCCGCCAATAATCTATTTTCAAACTCATTTTCAATCTTCAAGAAGCATTGGAAAGAACACTGTTTTAAAACATTGCTGGGTCCTGATTGCTCCAAAACGACTCATTCACTCGCGACCACAAAAAACTGCTCTGACCGTTTCCTACCGTTTGTCGCTTCCACACCAATCGTCACAGAATACTCTCTCTTTGCTCTCCCTCTCACTTCAATCGGGTAGTACAGCGAATGGTTCAGAGAGACCGATTGCGTTATGTCGCTCAGTCGCTGAGTCGAAATAGTTTGCGATCGGCTTAGTTTTACTCAGATATTAAACTGCTCAAAATCTATGTTATCAAAAATGTTTTGCAATTTTCATCATGCCAAATACAAATTTACGGCAAACTGTGGTAGTGCAGGCCAAAAAAGCGCCGAGCTGGTATGTTGTTTGATTCTGTCCTCTCTGAACGTATTCGTGTGTGACTCGGGTCGGCGGACGGAGTGGCCTATTTGTATTATCGGCCTATCAGCACTTTGATCATGAATTACAGCCTTCAAAAAGTGTGTTTGACTGTTCCAAAGAAATAAGTAGCTCAAACAAAAGTGAGCAGGCAACTCTTCATTGTTGATCTTTCTGAAACGTTGAGAGTGAAAAACTGCAAAATTGATGAGAATTGGTCGAACGGCTTAGACTGATTAAAATGGGTATAATTTCAGCCTGCCTGAGCCTGAGTGTAGTGTTCGCTCGCGACTGGTTGCGAGCTCCAGTCGACAAAGATTCGCTCGGTGATGAGTGAGTGATTTTTGATCTTTAAACCGAAAATCAGGACCCTTGGTTGCAAGTTTATATTGGTTTGATTTTGTAGAACAAACATAAGTATACACAAGTATATATCCTTGGCTTTGAGCAAAATCAAAGGAAGGGGTGGCAAAAATATTATTTAAAATGTTTTGTACATGAACTTTAAAGAATATTTGGAACGGCCTTATGGAACGGTTCAAATGACGGATTGTTCATGAGATATCAAATAATTAAATTTAGTGCTCAGATTTAAAAAAAAAGCCCAAGATCAAACTTGCACATTTAATAACAAACATTTAATTTTACTGTTTTTTTTTATTTCTAATTTAACATATTATTAAGATTTTGCTCTTGTCAGTTTTACAAAAAAAAAGTTTGTTTCAATTCAATTGAAAAAAATGATTTGAATTTAACTTAATCATTTCAAAATAAATATTTTACAGAATCAATGGCACATGAAAAACAATTTTTTTTTAAATGTTAATACATAATATATAGATAATAAAAAAATATATATCGGTTTAATTCAAACTGAAGTTTTTCTTTTTAGAGGAACATCAATAAAATTGTTTTGTGAAAAAATGACTTTGCCAAAAAATCACTTCGATATTTTAAAGTAATTCAAAGAATATTGATTTGTTGTATTATTTTATTATTATTTATTTTATAATTTTTTTCTAATGTAAGGCTAGATTTGTGAAACTCCAAACTGTTTTTCCTTGGAAGTACAACAAATTCATTTGTGTCCATAACAAGTTTAATCGGTTGAAATTGGGTAATGTTATGATTTTTTGAAAAATATGGAAAGCGACAAATAGAAGAAACGGCGAAACTTTCTTTTTCTTTCTTAAAATCAAAATGAAAATGTGTATCTCATTGGCAACACTAGTGTATTAAATTGATTCCTTACCAATTTTTATCAAGCATTATTTCCGGCCCACCACTGCTTTAGAAAATTTAGACCTATTGGAATTGAGTAAAAATTTGACTTCCCGAAAAATTGTTTTATTTTGAAGCGGAGACACCAAAAATTCAATTCAATGATTGTTTTATCAGAAATTCAAAGTTCTGCTCCATGATGTAACATTTGAAATTCGTTTCACTGAGAGAGTGAAAATATTTTCTTGAATTTTTTTTTTCTATCAGTTGACTTTAGTAAAGCTGAAATTAACTGTAGTACAGTAGTAATTTCCAATGCTTTACTAATACTTTTTATCGCCGTGTACTTCTTTCGAATTTCGAAGCGACAAAAGCAAGATTTACCCACACCAAACACGGACACAAAACTTTGCTGATGAGGCAACAAATAGAACCCCACTGCAGCAACAAGAGCCGCAGCCAGTCGCAAGCAAGAAGAAGTCTTGATTTGATTTGATTTGATGTGTTAACCAACAGGGCCACAAGGATGACCTATGTAGCGGTTGCCTAGAATTACAGTGGCTCAGACTTAAAGGGAGCATCTTCAAATTACTGCCGTATGAAGGGCCAAAAGGGGATGGTTGGACGCGAACAAGCAAAATCACTCACGGTGTCCTCAGGGGGAGAGAATCTCCTTCCGACAGTAACCTCCGATAACTCCGAAAAAAGTCTGACAATGCTGAAAAACAGGGCTCGCACCCTGTTGGGGGCCTAAAAGGGCGCGGCAGACAGCTGGAGACTGACAGAGGTCAATAGATCTAGTAATTAGACAATCCTTTAGAATTATATAATTAATAAACTATTTCCCCCTTATGACGTAGTTCTGGTCTTCCACTATCCACATCCAGTCTCCGCCATTACAGCATACCGTCCACTGCCCTGATGCTCCCTCCCCGATCCCCGGCTTTGATTCTAACTACTGAAAAAAGGAAATATAGTTGAGAAAAGGTCAATGCGGATGGAGAGCAAATCGAGCTCAGTATCCCCTCACAAAGACTGGTAGTAAGTGTGAAAAAGCAATGAAAAATGTAAAGAAAGATAAGAAGAAAAATGAAAAAATAGTATGTCAATGCGGATGGATCGATGATCCCCTCACAAGGACACAAAAGAAACAGATGGTAGGAAGAAGCAAAAGAAGAACAGTAAATCAGGAATAAGAAATAGTCAATGCAGATGGAGAGCAAATAGAGCTTTGTGTCCTTCCACAAGTTAAACACTTTAAATACTTTCAATACTTTAACAACCATAAATACTATTAATACGTTCAATACATTAAATACTTCAAATACTCTTAATACTTTAAATACTTGAAATACTCAAAAAAACATTAAATACTTTGAAAACTTTATTTGAATATTTGAAATACCTGAAATACATTCAAAACTTTAAATGCTTTAAAAATTAAATCATTTTAAAAACAATAAATACTTTAAAATCTTTAAATACATTACATTACATTCCTTTCAATACTTAAATAACTTTAAAAATTTTAAATACTTTAAATACTTTAAAAAAATTAGATACTTTGAAAATTCCATTTGAATTTTTGAAATACTTGAAATATATTAAAAACTTTAATTACTTTAAAAACTATAAATATTTAGAAAACTTTAAATACATTAATAACTTTAAATACTTTTAAAACTTAAAGTTCTTTAAATACTTGAAATACTTTAAAAACTTTAAATACAATAAATACATTGAATACTTTGAATTGGTATTAAATTTGGATACATATTTTTACTTTGAATACTCAGAATACTTGAATTTCTTTGTATACTTTCAATACTCCATGAAAATACTTTGATTACTTTAAATACTTAAAAACGTTAAATACACTATTTACTTTGAAAACTTTAAACACTAAGACTTAAGAAACAATAAATATTTTAAGTACTTGAAAAATTTCAGATAAATTAAATACTAAATTTTTGTTTAATATTTTAAAAACTTTAAATACTTTCAATACTTCTAATACCTTTCAATACTTCAAATGATTTGATTTTGTTTGACTTCAAATGAATGGAAAAATGAGAGAACCGATGGAGTAGAAATTGCCTAGTAACATTTTTAAACTTACAGGTTTTATCAGGGTTCTGAAAACTTTCATGCGGCCTAAATAAGCTTTTATGGCCTACTTAAAACCTAAAATGTTACTAGGGTGAGCTCCATAACCTCATAAAAACATCAATATAGAAAAATATTCAACTCATTACTTCAATCATTTGAAATGTTTGTAACAACCCCTTTATCACCCATACTTCCTTTTTAAAATTTGAAATAACAAATTAATCAAAACGGCGATAATAAATTATTCAAAGTCCCATTGATTTGAATTTTTTTTTTAATTCTGAACATTTTAACTCTGGATAAAAGTTGTTTTGATTTTCAGGCACCGTAACAAAATATAAATAAACACGGTCATAATATTTCATCATACAAATTCCAAGCAGCAGAAACCAAATTAATAATTTTATATTAAATTTGAAAAAATATATCATGTGAAATTTTTGCACAGTACAGAAAAATTTTATTGAACAAAAATCCATCAAAACAGTGTGGATTTTAAAAAAGTCAAGAATGTCATGAAATTTTTAACTTTGACAAAATAAAAAAGATGTCGATGCCTTGACTAATATGAAAAAATATAAAATATGTTAAATAAGAAAAATGGAACTTCCTCACCGGGATTCTGCTGTACATCCGCAAACTTATTCCGTTGCAGTCAATCCGTCTAACAGCTTCCGACTGCGTCAGGGACTCCAACACCATCGCCATCGGACTCTTAACCGATAGCCATCTCCTTTCAAACTTCCAGAGGTCACGACGCTCTTCGAACACTTCCAAGTCTCTTAGATCCAAATGGCACTCCGTAATACACCAAGCATTTCCTTTTTAACTGCACCCTTTGAACCCGTTGAATTTTTCTTCGCAAAAAATCTTTTCTTTTGGAAACACTAATCCATTTGGTGGGGGACACTCCACTTCTTCTTCGTAGAATTAACGGTACGCGGCGAACCACGGAACAGAACTTAACCGACGAATTTTGATTTTTTTTTTTTTTTTTTCAATTTTTACTGAAAAATATTTTTTATCAAAAATGACGCGAGAAAACATTTTTACGGCCTTCCTGTTGCGCGACCTACTTCGATCCTCAGTCGCAAGCAAGAAGAAGTCTTTCCTCAAAAATCATTCTATTGTACTCTCTGGTCTGCGTCGACAAGAACGACTGACGGCTGTTCTTTTTTTCGGGTAAGAGTGCCAATTTTGAGCTCATTCATAGCAATTTGGTAGTAAAATAACATAAAATTTTAATTGATAAACAAACATAAATTTAAAAACATCTACAAAAAAATACGCAATTTAAAAAAAAACGTCAAAAATCACAATTTGGTGACAGCTTAGTAAAATGAATTGGAATTGTCTCATTTTCCCCACTGCAAAAAAATCCCTTTCGCCATCTCGCCTGCCAGATCAGACAACATTCGCCATACTGTGTAGCAATTTTTCCACACTTTCCTCGAGGCGTTTTCCGAGCCTCGCCGTAGAAACAAGAAAAAAAAGAGAAGAGAATGAATCACAGTATTCTGCACTGGCTTCGACAACTAAATCGCGTCAAACATTGTATTCTCGAAACACTTCCTTCGCGCCACCACCACCCCAGCAGGGGGAAAAAGTGGGCAGGAAAAACGGGGGAGGGAAACTTTCCGCGCTGCAGCACCCCCCCTCTTTTCGTCAGAGCGTTCGAGCACGCCGAAACTTGTTGTTTGCAATGGAAAAACGGAAAATTTATATCACGCAACATGTATTTATTCGCCACCACCACCACCGTCAGACGAAAAACCTCTGCAGTAGATGTTGCAGACTATACCCATTTCTAGATTTGGCGAGTGTTGGTGCGCGAGTATGGGGGTAAAGGGTGGAAAACATGTGTGTTTTCCGACTGCGATTTAGCAGTTTTGGGATTCTTTTACTTTTCGCTTAAAAGTTTCCATCTTTGAACGTTTTATTTGCCTTTATCTATGTTGGAAATAGAAGTTTTGATGCATTCGTATCCTTTCGAGAAAACTGTAGGATGTCAGAAACTTTTATGTGATTTCTGTTTAAATCATTCCAAAGTTTGATTTAAATCTTCCTGAATGAGATAGCATTTGATCATAAAAAGGCAAACTTTAAATTATTCAATGAACCGAAAAAAATACAAAAATACAAAAATACAAAAATACAAAAATACAAAAATACAAAAATACAAAAATACAAAAATACAAAAATACAAAAATACAAAAATACAAAAATACAAAAATACAAAAATACAAAAATACAAAATACAAAATACAAAAATACAAAATACAAAAATACAAAAATACAAAATACAAAAAAATACAAAATACAAAATACAAAATACAAAATACAAAAATACAAAATACAAAAATACAAATATACAAAATACAAAAATACAAAAATACAAAAACAAAATACAAAAATAAATACAAAAATACAAAATACAAAAATACAAAATACAAAAATACAAAAATACAAAATACAAAAATACATAAATACAAAATACAGAAATACAAAAAATACAAAAATACAAAATACAAAAATACAAAATACAAAAATACAAATACAAAATACAAAATACAAAAAAATACAAAAATACAAAATACAAAAATACAAAAATACAAAAATACAAAATACAAAAATACAAAATACAAAAATACAAAAATACAAAAATACAAAATACAAAAATACAAAATACAAAATACAAAAATACAAAAATACAAAAATACAAAAATACAAAATACAAAATACAAAAATACAAAAATACAAAAATACAAAATACAAAAATACAAAAATACAAAAATACAAAAATACAAAAATACAAAATACAAAAATACAAAAATACAAAATACAAAAATACAAAAATACAAAATACAAAAATACAAAAATACAAAAATACAAAATACAAAATACAAAAATACAAAATACAAAAATACAAAAATACAAAAATACAAAATACAAAATACAAAAATACAAAATACAAAATACAAAATACAAAATACAAAATACAAAATACAAAAATACAAAATACAAAATACAAAAATACAAAATACAAAATACAAAATACAAAAATACAAAAATACAAAAATACAAAAATACAAAAATACAAAAATACAAAATACAAAATACAAAATACAAAATACAAAAATACAAAAATACAAAAATACAAAAATACAAAAATACAAAAATACAAATATACAAATATACAAAATACAAAAATACAAAAATACAAAAATACAAAAATACAAAATACAAAAATACAAAAATACAAAAATACAAAAATACAAAAATACAAAAATACAAAAATACAAAAATACAAAAATACAAAAATACAAAAATACAAAAATACAAAAATACAAAAATACAAAAATACAAAAATACAAAAATACAGAAATACAAAAAAAATACAAAAATACAAAAATACAAAAATACAAAAATACAAAATAGGTCAGCAAATTAGCATTTATTGTAACGGTCAACCGGGATTTCTTATAGCGATTGAAACAGGTAGCGTTCTTTGTTTTTTAGTTTCAATTCATTTTATTTCGGCAGCTTTGTATTATAATTATTAGCAGCAATAGCTGTGAGTACTGCCGCGCGTAAGGCACGTGAACGGACTATCAGAATGGAGCAAAAAGGTTCGGTTTTCAGCATCGTTACATTATGGTGTGGGACTATTACCAATTCTAATTTGGCCAATTTGAATCCAGTTTATTTGAGATGTCAAATTTTGATTAGAATTGAATGGAAATTAATTTACTAATTAAATGTATTTATTTATAAAAATATTAATTTTCCTAAAATAATTCAAATATCACAAAAAAATCAGAGAAAACGCATGAAAGCTACTCACTTACAAAAAACCATGCAGCACCCCAAAAAAAATTGCAACATTTTAACCACGAACGCCTCATTCCTTCCAAATTTGCTTTAAAAAAACTGCATCGCAACGGTTTGCACGATGGGTTGGTGGCATGACGGTGGCGGTGGCGGTGCCACGCAAACAATTGTTGCAACAAAATTGCGTTCCCCACCTACTTCAACAAGGGACCCCGGGACAACCATAAAACACGCAACCACCGGAGGGGGCGGGATGCGGGATCCCTCCAGGAGCCACGTAAACAACCACGGAAGAGGTAACCGTGGGTTTGTTTTCGCGAAACCCTCAACCCTTTCTCCCCCAAAACAGTCTGTTCTTGCAACTGCCAAGCGCCACACTTTTCGACATTTTGCAATTTCCAAGCCATCAGTCAACAGTCAGTCAGTCAGCCTCCTCTCGCGTAGTTTTAGCTTTTAAAGTGGTGGTATAGTTTTAGTGTGCAACATGGGCTAGTCCACGGCCTAACAGAGGTTTAAATAATTATTTTTAAAAGATGGTTTTGTAAAAAAAACACTAGAAATAATTCTTTGAAAAAAAAAAATCATTAAAATTTCAGATCAATTTTTGTACAAAAAAATAAAACAAAGCTGAAGGAATATAAAATTATGAAACCCAGTGTAGTAATACCACCGCGTGGCCCTCTTCACGCGCTACATGATGTCGAGGGCGCGAGAGTTTTCGAGGGAAAACAGTTTTTAGTGTGAACAAAAATAAACAATGTTCAGCCCCTCTTGGCGGTGGCGGGCTACGGAACCATGGCGTTCTGTGGATACGACGCAATTCGATGGTACCCAACTGGTTAGCTAGTTGATGTGTTAGTTTTTGGCTAAATGTGGCAAAAATTAAGAACGTTGAAGGACTGCTGTTGCAGCTGTTGAGGTTGTTTGTACCAACAAAAGACAGTACTGAAAGTATAACCGATTATAAAAATCATTCCAAACACTCTAAAGAAAAAAAGTAGTATTTTTAGCAAGTTAATAAACTTATTATGATGTTAAGGAAGTGACAACGGCTCTTCAATTTAAATAAAAATTATGGAATGATAAGTTTTAATGGAAGAAATGTATCTCTTTAATTTATAAATAATTCATTTTAATCATTTCATTTGATTCATGTTGAAATATTGTTATGCATATTAAATTGTCATGATTATGTGACTAATGCTAAGAACCCAAATATTTTTACTTAAATATTGATTGGTTACTAGCACTTACACAGTCTGTGTTATCAGTGTCAATGTCATGGAAAAAACTAATAATTTTGCTTTTAAAAATCTTAGAAATATGACAAACATAAAAAAAATCATGGAAGAAAGCCCAACTCATTTAAAAATATATATATTTCAATCTAATCTAATCTAATCTAATCTAATCTAATCTAATCTAATCTAATCTAATCTAATCTAATCTAATCTAATCTAATCTAATCTAATCTAATCTAATCTAATCTAATCTAATCTAATCTAATCTAATCTAATCTAATCTAATCTAATCTAATCTAATCTAATCTAATCTAATCTAATCTAATCTAATCTAATCTAATCTAATCTAATCTAATCTAATCTAATCTAATCTAATCTAATCTAATCTAATCTAATCTAATCTAATCTAATCTAATCTAATCTAATCTAATCTAATCTAATCTAATCTAATCTAATCTAATCTAATCTAATCTAATCTAATCTAATCTAATCTAATCTAATCTAATCTAATCTAATCTAATCTAATCTAATCTAATCTAATCTAATCTAATCTAATCTAATCTAATCTAATCTAATCTAATCTAATCTAATCTAATCTAATCTAATCTAATCTAATCTAATCTAATCTAATCTAATCTAATCTAATCTAATCTAATCTAATCTAATCTAATCTAATCTAATCTAATCAAACCCTAGCGCAGCCAATCAAAATATATATTTCAGAACCACAAACGAAAATGTTTTTTTTATTTGGTTCTAAAAAGCCATTTAGTGTAATTGGTTTGGCCACGAAGGTATGAGAGCTGTCCATAAACAATTGAAAAAAAGAATATTCATAAAATGCTTTAGAGAAATTGCTTCTTCTTGGGCAATGTTGTAGGTTTGATAAGATTTTTATGAAAAAATAGCAAAATTTCCAAATTTGAAACAAACTTATTTCATTTTATGGTAATTTTTGGCTTTCAGTCTGTTTGGGAGAGCTATTTTTTATATGTTTCATTTGTACTTTCCAGAAACTTCGATAAGGTTAAAAATCTCTTCTAGTTTAACAAAAATAAGTGTGACCAAGAGTCCATTCCCAAACAATTTTTTATCGTAAATTTCGGAAAAATTACATAAAATTTGTCTAAGAGGGCCATTGTCATAAGTGGTTTGCATGTATATTTCACGAGTTATCAGAATTTGCCGAAAAAGTTTTTGTTATGATTTTGACCAGTTTTTAGAACTACTAAACTACTAAAACTCAATTGTGTTGCTTTGAAAGCATTGTTTGTGGGAGGAGCAATTCAGATACTTATCACCAAACAATTTCTTTAGAAAAAAAAACTTAAAAAAATACACGATTGAATTTTAGGAGTACAAACTATGAAAAACTGCTGAACAATCGACAAAATCATCACTTTTTTAAACTTGTTCGTAAAATTCTGATAACTAGTGAAACATATGGTGTTTGTACATATTCTTCACGAGTTATCACAATTGGGTCCTAAAATTAAGCATAAATTTGTCATATTATTGTTCACAACGATAAAGCATATTTTTCTGAGTACAGTGACACTTCATACGACCACTAAGAATTAAAAATGGATTTTGAATTCAATTTTTAAAAATTAAATTCGCTGCCCTTCTAGACAGAAAAGGTCCTACTACGAGCTGTTCCAAGGGGACCATAGTTGATCCATCGAAAAAATGTTGTCTTGCCATTTTTTTTTGTATTAAAATGAAAAAAAGTGATTAAAAAAGGTTTTTAATCATGTTTTTTACCGTTGTACCGTAAACTGGCGTGACTTTGATAGCCCGGGGTGACTTTGATAGGTTTTTCAAATGCCCGTCAAATTAGTATCTAAACATTTTTGAGAATTTTAAGTATGTAAGCATGAAGGGATAGCTTATTATCGAACATATATGCAAAAATGTGACTGTTACATTGGATGTAACAAAATAAGTGGCCAAATCAAATTTCTATCAATGTCACCCCGAGCTGTCAAAGTCACCCCAGTTTACGGTACATAAAAATTAACATAGAGCTTTAGGACCCTATTTTAGGAATAATTTTTTTAAAGCGATAATTTTGTTAAGTTTTTGTCAGTTTTTCAAAAAAATTACACTTTTTTGTGTAAATAAAATCAAAATATTGGTTTTTGTCTGTTCTACAACTTTGTAGAACATAGGTACACTTTACAAAGTAGCCCTGCAAAGTTAAAAAAGCACGAAACTTTTTAAATGATTTCCAGTTAGCTAGCAGCATTCGGGCTACATTCTCAGCCCAGTTACCGAACGAGTACTATATATTTTTATGTTTGTTTTACGAAAATCACGTTATTTCAATTTTTTTGAATTCAATAAAACCGGTGGTAGTATAATTTAACGTTGAGCAGATTATACCGAACTTTATTTCACAAAAAAATTAATAATGTGAAATAGAAGTCTTTGCCACAGGAAAGTAAAACAAAATCAATTCGGAAAATCAAATCTGAAAAATACTCCAATGTGGTTTAATAATTTGGAATCACAGATGGCAAACAACTACGACTACAGTAAAATGTGGTCGCAGAACTCTATTCATAAAAACATGAAAATAAGGCCCATTTTAAGTTCCTTTTGAAATTTGAAACCTTCGGATAATTTAGCCAGGACTAAAGAAAAATCACTTTTGCTGAATTCTATCGAAAATTTGCCTGATTTTGTCATTTCAGAGCCGTAATAATTTCCATTTATTTTTTAGGAAAGAAATCTTATTGCTCTGTTGATTCACAATGGAAAGTTATAGGCTTTGATTTGTCCTACAGCAATCTTCAAGCTTGCCTCGCAACATGAGCCAGCAGGTTCTAAGACTTCTTACGATAAAAAAAACTATTCTAATCCTCAAGAACAACTCCAGAAACTATTACTCTCTCTCAATCTCAATGCTCTCTCCCTCTAGAAAAAAAAACACTTTCCACCCCACGGTTTCAAAATTCGAGCAGTTCCAGCAGCTTTCCCAACCACCCTCCCGAGAGCACTACTCCTTTGTGTGTCGTTCTACACAACCAACGCAATCCTTCAGGTGGGCTCTCACATCGCCGACCGACTGCTCAAAAACCGGATCATGCGCTCCAGCCAGCAGCTGTCCGTCCAGCAGTTCTCCCTTCGCGTTCCATGGCCCAAGGGTTGGTTCCGCTTGCAACCTGTACGAGCACAACTTGTTTGCTACTTCTAGGGGGTGAATTTTCCGACTGCTTTTGTCGTTCCGTGGGTGTGTGTGTGTGTGCCGTGCGCTCAAGGGAGTGTCAACTGCTCGAATCCGTCCCCGTCCTGTTGGCTCTTACGGGGTGGTTGGAAAGGGATGGCATCGCTTCGTGCAGTGTTCATTCGTCCGTTTCGCGTCGCGAAGGGTTTCGTCCAGCGCTGCTCGGTTCTGTGTTGTTCTTTCCTCTGTGTGAGCGCGCTGTGTTCGCTTCCTGTTCCTCTACGTTTCTCGGTTCTCGAGGGTCTCGATTCTTCCGTTTCCGCCGTCACGGTTCCTTTTTTCGACACACATCAAACACCCGTCCTGCTGGAGCTGTTGCCGATTTTGTTCCGCGTCGGAAGTGGCTGAGGGATTGCGGATCTTCCGGAAGACACTGGCTGAAGATTTTTGGTGAAAAGTGTCCGCGATGGTTGCATGTTCTGCCGCGTGGCGGCGCTGCTGCAGCGTTGTGGTGGTGTGCGGCCGTGAGTGACTGCCGGATTCGAGCAGTGGCAACAACTTGTTACCAGGACCAGCTTGCAGCAGCAGGGTGGAAAGTGCTATAGTGGTCGATTCGAGTTGGCAAGCATGGCCGCCGGGCCCGGTTCAGTGTTCCGTCGAGTTCGGGAAGAAAATTGGTAAAATCGTGACGAAACGGGATCCGCGGGTGTCGTAGCAGGTTCCTGCGACCGGACAGCGGTGCCGTGCACCAGAAGCTACTCGAGAACCGACCGGAAGTGGACTGGAACGGCTGGAATGCGCCGATGAACCGTGCGTGACTCAGTGTTGTGTAATTTTCCACGAACCATTGGGTTTGCCGTCGCGAAGGAGCACTCTGCACCCGTTGGAGCGATACTCCTCGAGCTGTCTGTGATTCGGCTCCACCTTCCGCCGGGTCCAGCACCCCGGATGTCCGGACTGGCCCGCTCCCCCAGTTGGCTACTTGTTGCATCGAGCTGTAATAATTACATCCCCCCACACACATTAGTGCAAGTCCCAAAAGAGTGATGACACTCTCCGAAAGAGTTGAGCCGGAAGCAATTAACATAACCTAAAAAATACAACGAAAGCAATATCCTTCCTGTGAAGTTAAAAAAAAGTAACAAAAAAGAAAACAAAAAGCGATATAAATATCTAGCAATTGTTTGGAATCAAATTCCCCGCTCCGTTACGATCGAAGATGATAGCAATAAATATTTTATACTCCAAACTTTCGAAACAAAACAAATAAAATAAATCAATACGTCACGCGGGTCGCGCGCGAGTGCAACCTAATCGAAAGAGAGAGCGAGAAAGAGCAACAACGAGCAAAGAGAGAGCGCGAGCGAGAGAGAACGATCGAAACAAAAAAGCAATTTCACTACCCCCAGTGCATAACAACAAGTGTTTTACGATTGTTTTCCCTAAACACATAAATACACACATTGACTTACCACCCCCCCTCTCGGACACAATTTTGACAGTTCAAACGCACCCACACAAACACACGCAGGTGTGAGCGCAGAATACACAAACAGGTCGTCGTTACAGCGCGCAAAAATCAACAACAGCGCTCTCTGTCTCGCTCTGGTGCGCACATGTGTCGGGGACGACGACGGCACCAACACCAGTAGCCTACTTTCGGGCGTAAAGAAGGAATCAGCGCCACCTGGTGGAGGAAAAAAGCGGGAAGGAAGAGCGCGCGCGGGTGAACCATTAAAACATATTTCATAAATCCAACAAGTGTGTTGTTTTTCGGACGACCCGTCGCCGCCACCGCCGGGCCACCCCCCGTCCAGCTCGGAACAAGTTTTATTTTTATCGATTTATTAGCCACTGTGCGCGGGGTAGGTGGGATACCATCTCCAGGTGAATATCCCACGGGCATAAATAACGTTATTAGGCACCCCTCGCACCATGCCCCGTTGCTACATCGTGAAGAAGCAGACCGCGGTCCCGGCCTTTGGCCGCTTCCCAACCACTAATGGCCCCCACCAGGTCACGTTTATTGGCGCGGGTACCGGTGGAAGTACCGGTGCGGGTGCCACCACAACAGTTGGAACGCCAACGGAAGTGGGAAATGTGATTGTGAATCATAACGGCACCATGGCCACGCTGGGAGCGTCACCCGGGGTCATCTGCGGTCCCGTCGTCGGCCAGGGAGGGACCCCGGGAACCGCCGGAAATGTGATTATACTGAACAGCGTGAGCGTAATCAGTGGAGGTCCCGCCGGGGCAGGTGGGGTTACGCTGGGTTCGCCCGGGGGTGGCCAGATGAGTGGGGTGATACACCACATCGAGGACACCAGCAGCAGTAGCGCCGGGCCGACCAGCCCGACGGAGGCGTGCGTTGCGCCGATCTATTACACCAATATAGCGGAGAATCAGAACGGTAAGTTTGATATTTTGGCGGGCTTCGGGATGTCGTACATGTATATTAGGGTGCCCAATAGAAAAAACGGATAATTTGACCTCTGAAAATGTGTAATTTTACCTCTTTTCTGATGTAATACTACTTTTTTCAGTCTAAATTGAGGTAAACTTACATCATACAAGCGTAAATTTCATGCTTCCAAAATACACCTTCCAAATTTACACAACTTTTTAACAGTAAAAGATTGTGTAAATTTTAGAGGTAACACGGAAGACTGAATATAACCTCTTTTATAATATAATTTTACCTCGATTTGAACTGAAAAGTTATATTACACCAGAAAAGAGGTAAAATTACACATTTGCAAAGGTAAAATTATACATTTTTTCTGACATAAAAGTTTTACCGTGTACCCTACCCAGATGTTATATTACCACGGAGGTTCGTGATATTACCATGATTTTATTTTTTGTGTACATCTTTAATGTCAGAAAAAATGTGCAATTTTAGCTTTGAAAATGTGTAATTTTACCAATTTCCTGGTGAAATGTCTATTTTTCAGTCTAAATTGAGGTAAAATTATATCTTAAAAGAGGTAATATTCATCCTTCCAACATAACATTTTATCCAAACATTACTGATTGTGCCCAAAATTCGAAGCTTTGCCTAAATATACACCCAAAATTCAGAGTCGAGATAATCGTTCTCTCAAAATTTATTGAGGGCTCAGTGCCAAAATCGATAGAATAATGGTACCAACTCACACCATCATAACAAATGAGTTCATTCGTTAGTTGAATCAATAAATCTCCAACAAGTGTCATACATCGACTTCTGACTTCTCCTTAGTCACCAAGCTGTGGTGGCCGAGGCAGCTAAGTCATTGGATTGGTTTATCAAAGGTCTCTGGTTCGATTCCCGTTGTCGACACTTTTGGTTTTTTTGTTTGACGGATGAACTTTTTTTGCAAATGAACCTCGAGAGAATAGTTCTATCGCCCATTTCGAGCTGTGTTCTCTGCGTCCGTGAATGGTACCACTATTCTCTCGACTCGAGACCATCATTCTCTCGGACTAGCGCTGCCAGTTTTGGGTGTATTTCCAGAGATATAGCCATTTTATTGATGTACGTCTTATTACTACTCCCTACAAGGTGTCGATACATAGCTTTTTTGGTGAATCATATACTAGCATTGAAAACTGTAAAACTGTTCTACTTCACTTCTAGGTAAATCGAGTTTTTGCCCTTCTGCCTGACATTTTTTTATGTTTAAATCAATCGTAAAATTTGATATGGAAAAACATGAGTGATTTAGGGCTTATTCAAATGTTAGGATTTCCGAGACGAAAACATATATTTGTAACATCTCCTGAAACTCAAAAAAAAAATAATGTTAAGATTGAACGGAAAATTTTGAAAACGGACCATCCATAAACCACGTAGACTCTTTGGGGGGGGAGGATGTGAGCGTTTGTCTACGCACCATACACAAAATCTTTGTTTTGTATGAAAAGTGTCCACGAGTGGGGGGAGGGGGTGTCTGAGATTTCAAAAAAGTGTCCACGTGGTTTATGGATGGTCCTAAATATTTTTTTATTCGGAAGACCGTAAACTTCATGATAGTTTCAATTTTGACATTAAAAATTGGACGCATATTTGCTGAATTAACAACAACTTTACTTAATTTTCCTGTTTGCATTTCTTTCGAAGGCTGTATTTCAGCAACCATTTTTCAAATCTTCAATGTAACTTTAGCACATTTGTATGAATTTTCTGAAAAATAAAACACTAAAAAGTTTTTTGGATTTTCAATAAATTGGCAATTTTGATTCGAAATTATATATTTTATGTTAAAAGTCAAATAAAAAAACATGTAATTTATTTAAGAGTTTAAGATATTATTAAGTTTTGCTGAAATCATTTCTCAAGGTAAAGATTTTCGAATACTTTCGAAAAAAATTGTACAAAAAGCTGCTAAAATGTAATGGAGATTTAAACTATCAAAAAAAAAAATTGCAGACTTTTAATCTTCATTCTTAATCATTCTTAAACTTTATAAAATAGTTTATAACTATAAAATTAATTGAAGTTCTTGCATTTTTTTGTAAATTTAAAATGAAATGGCTGTAATGGTTAATAACTGCAACTTCAACTTTGCATTCTCAATACGGGTCATTCCAGGTCAACTGAGTACACTTTTGGACTCGACCTTCACCGATTTGGACCAAACTTGGAGGAAACGTTCATCTATCGATAGTTAACAGAAATCCCAAGTTTGGTGCTGATTGGACCATCCCTCTATTTTTGGCACCACCCTCTTTTTTGACTATGTTCTAAAAAAACTTTTTTATCTTTCAATCATAACTTTGCAACTACTTGAGCAAAAGACTTTCTACAGGCTGCATTTTATAGAAAATTGTCCAAGGAATTCGATAAATATAAAATTATAACCCCTTAATGCCTACTAATATTATATTTTAACCCTCTACAACCTAACCCCGCCTCTAGACGGGCTTCAATCTAAAAAATCGCAAAAAATCCATTTTCCAACCGATTTTTGATCTTTAAAAAGCATTGGAAAGAAGAACACTTAAAATTTTAGAAAATTTCAGGGTTGGGAGTTTAACTTGTTTTATGTGACTTAGCCAGTGTTTTTAAAAATGTCATTTTTTTTACTTTCAGTAAAAATAAGTATGCAGTAATTTTTGTAGTGTCCCAGACTATGCCTCTACGCATTTTTTCGCAATTTAAATGATGATGGTGCCATTTTATAGCAGAAAATGTGAAAAACATGCAAAAATTTAAAAAATGACTGTAAAAACGTGAAAAAATTAGATAGGCAAAATGTAATTATATTAGATGGTAGAATAGGCCAAATACTACCAAAAACAAACATAAACTAAACAAGATAAATGCAAATTAAAATACTAAAAATAATACAAGAAAAACATAAAACAAGAGAAGTAAAGTTTTTCGTAGAACAAAAGTTGCTCAAAATGACCTCCTGAACACGGGAAAAATAAATATTTTCGAAAAAAAAATTTGGGCAGTAGAGGGTTAACGTTTTAAGTATAAAAATTTAGTTTTGACCAATTCCTTATATTTTAATTTGTTTTATTTTATCACCATCGTGTTCCCCGGACAATTTTACATAATAATCAATGTAGACCTCAAACTAAAATAAACTATTGGCGAGATACAGTGATTTGACTGAAAAAAAAAGATTTTGCGCTGCACTCTGTCCTTTGAATTCAAATCTGAAATAAGTTTCTCACATATAAAAACAGAACCATGTGGGATTCATCCCTTTTTGCGGAAAAGTCCACCATGTACTTCCGATTGCTGCGTAAAACCAACTTTTTGCCTTCCTCAATTTACTGAGGAAAGGCTATAAAATCACTCGAAAAATGAACTTCTTAATAAGACCTCCTAGACCCACCTTCATGTATACCTATCGACTCAGAATCAAATTCTAAGCAAATGTCTGTGTGTGTGGTGGGATGTTGATCAAAAAATTGTCACTCGATTATCTAGACAGTGAAGATCTGACAAATCTATCAAAAGTTATAAGCACTTAAGTGTTAGTTATACGCTTTTTGGATGCCGGATCTCAGCTATGTTGATGAAAACGTTGTCCGGATCTCTTGCGATTTATCGTTGGATAGGTATTCAAAAGAGCTTTATAATGCGTCCAAAACAAGTGTTATTTTCGTACTTTTTCGAGGCCGGATCTCAGATATTTTTAAGAAAATGCTTTCATGCGACCTATCGTTGAATAGCTATTCAAAAGACCTTTCTAACGCGTCCAAAACATTGAAGAACTGACAACCCTATCAAAAGTTATAAGCACATAAGTATTATTTATGCAATTTTTCGAGGCCGGATCTCAGATATTTTGATGAAAATGTTGTCCGGATCTCTCATGCGACCTATCGTCGGATAGGTATTCAAAAGACCTTTCTAACGCGTCCAAAACATTGAAGATCTGACAACCCTATCAAAAGTTATAAGTTTTTAAGTGTTATTTACGCACTTTTTGCATTTTGGATAGCACTCTTTAAATGTGAGGAAGGCGCCAACCACCTAAGGGTGGATTAAGTAACGTTTTTTCAGTAAAATCGCTGTATTTTGCCAATAGTTCATTTTAGTTTGAGGTCTTCATTGATTATTATGAAAAATTGTCCGGGGAACACGATGGTGATAAAATAAAACCAGTGTTGGTATTATCCGGCTCTCGCGAGAAAATTTTCTCTCTCTCGAGTTCTCGCCGCGAGTCTCGAGCTGCCGAGAGAAACTCACCGTTTGCCCGTGCTCTCCTCCGCTCGCGAACGGGCTTTCTCGCGAGCCAGAATTGCCCGTTCGCGAGAAGTTGAACGTGTTAGAAACGAACAAAAAACAACACACTGATTGAAGTTACACCTCTATACCATCGCCTGGTTCTTATTCATAAGCCTGATAAACAAATTGCTAGCTTGGGGCGAACGGCTAGCACGAGGCGCTCGCGAGCGCTCGCGGCGAGAGCGAGAACGCGAACGAAAATGCGAGCGCGAGCGAGAAGAGAAAAGTACTACAAGTTCTCTCCCTCGTTCGCGAGCGAGAAATGCTTTCCTTCTTCTCGCTCGAATTCCAACAATGAATAAAACAAATAAAAATATACGGAATTTATCAAAACTTAATTTTAATAATTAAAACATTAACATATAATATTAAAGGGCATTAAAGGGTTAAAATTTTATTTTTATCGAATTTCTTGGACAATTTTCTATAAAATGCAGCCTGTAGAAAGTCTTTTGCTCGAATAGTTGCAAAGTTATGATTAAAAGATCAAAACGTTTTTTTAGAAAATCGTCAAAAAAGAGGGTGGTGCCAAAAATAGAGGGATCGTCCAATCAGCACCAAACTTGGGATTTCTGTTAACTATCGATAGATGAACGTTTCCTCCAAGTTTAGTCCAAATCGGTGAAGGTCGAGTCCAAAAGTGTACTCAGTTGACCCATATAACACATTTATAATGTTTTTTTCTTATCAATTTAATTTTAGTTGAGGCAATCATTAAATTGATTTAATTTTATATTTTTAAATTTAAACTAAACAAAAGAATCTTAAAATCTTCATTTCTTCATGCTTTTTGAATATGACATCAAATTTGTAATAGCTTTTTAGCAATACAGCCAGAAAATTTTCGAGCCCAATCGGAGAACTTTTCTTTCGGTTTAGGTTCTTTTCAAATGGAATTGCTGAATATTAACATTTCTTAAAATCAAATTTTCTACATCAAACCTCAGCAGAATGCATTTTCCAAGTCGTTAAAAACAACGCACCAACACCCGCGAGTGCACCCAAAGTTGCGTGTTTGGGCTCGTTTTTCTTCGTCGCGTAACACGATTAATAAAACCGTCATGTTCACGGGGGCAGGGAGCCGGGAAGCGGTTAATTGAATGTGACACGAGCACTAATTAACGACCGAAACGAACGGAACCTGCCACAACAAACACGCATGCACTCACAGGGCAGGTGCAATTAAGGCAGAAGGTTGGAACCAATTTGTCACACGTGGTGAGACATATTGCACGCGGAAATGGTCGGGTATATCCGGATTTGTGAGTGAGGGGCTCTGATTGATTAGAAGTGTGGTACAGCTTGAAGATTTATCTGAACAATATTTCGAACGAAGCAATCCCATTTGTTTCCCAAAATATGTCGTAACGGTGAGGCTAAAGTTTGGTCATGACCTGAACCGTGTGGGTCGTTGTCTCACTTTCAGCAGGTGTCATAAAACGAACGTTAAGCCGCGCGATAAGCCACCCAGAATGCCAGGAACCTCCCCTTTCCAGAACAGAACAGGTAGCGAAACTGTAATTAAGTAAAAATAAATTTGACCAGACCGGGCTGGGCAACAAATGAGCAACACTCCGTTGCGTTGGACACAGTTGAAAAGAGTTGTTAGGGTTGTGTGCAATGTTGCATTGAAGATTCATTTGCATGCAAGTTTCTCTAATAGCTTGATAACAGCCCTGTATTCGCATTTATCTGCTTTAATTTAGCTTTTAATCTGCTTTAAGCCAACTGTTGCTTTATTTTTGTGGAAAATACTTACTGTGTTCCAAACGAGGTAAAAGCCATGAAAGAGCACACTGCGTGCACCATATCCGTCCCAGAGAGCCTCAGAAACGCCCACGGAAGACCGTGGGTTGGTTTTATGGCTCTGTCCTTGAGCGCACCCAAATGCTCTTGCTCCTCTTGTTGCTGGCTTAAAGCAAACATTTCCGTCGTTGGGGGCCGGTGGAAACTTCCGCCTTTAAGCTCCAAGAAACACGCAGACTAATTTGATACCGCGTGGTTACGGAAGCGATAACCACGTGGCCACTTGCTGCAAGTTATGCTGATTGAATTAAACCATTCGGGCTGTAACCGGTGGACTTAATAAAGCGTCGCTGCTTTTTTCAAGTCTGACAAATATGTGATCGTCGAATATTTCTGACGACAGTTTTCAAAGTTCTCGCAAAAGTTTTAACCTCAAATCTCTTGTTCTACAAGATATCACAAGACAAAACCGCAAAACAACTCCAATTCAAGTGATAATCACTGTCGATTTGTGCCCCCCAAACAATGGACAATTAATCACGTGCGTCCAAACCCATACCCAGAAAGAAGCTCCGCCAGGTTCAACAGCTTCAGCAAGTCTTGCGGAAAACTTGAGCAAAACTCCGCCAGGAAAATCCACTGTGTGCCCTAATAGCGGCCCAGGGCCTGAACCCACTTTCCTTGATCAACTTTTAATTACTTTATTAACGAAACCCCTGGCGGCGACGCGGTACTGTACGGAATCAAATCGGAAGCCTCGGCGTTAAAGCCACTGGCTCCCGGGGAAGATTTCACCTCTGCGTGGAGTTCCAGCAGATCGATGGCACGGTAGGATGGTGGGATTTTGGATTTTGTTTTGCTGGTTGCTTGGGTACTTAAAAAAAGTAAACTGAACTTTTCAATAATCTATTGAAATTCCAAAGAAATGTGAAAGTGAATTGAATTGAATTGAACAAATATTTTTTAAATTAAAATAATTTAATTATTGAATTTTAAAAATTCAAATAACACGTGAAAATTATAATAATTAAACCTCCAAATATTATGTTTAAATCGTAAACAAACCTTGACCAATCACTTGTAGCTAAATGTATCTACTTAATTTTGTAACAACGTTTATTTATTTTTGAAATGCAAAAAAAAATAAAAAAAGATAATGAAAAATTACATTGAATTCAATTAAAAAACAAAAATAAAATTGCAATACGAAACAAACAAAAAATGCGAAAAAAATGGACTGGAAAGATTTAAAATGGCGTGTGATGTTTACAACTTTTTTTCCATCATCAGTATAAAACACAAAAAAATCAGGCCTGGTTTTTCTATTATCGAATGTAACATAATATCTCATAATATTTGGTGTCAGATTTTAATATAAGCATTATAACATATGCTGAAGTAATATATTTTTATAATTAACCCCCTTAAATCTAACCCCACCACTAGGCGGGCTTTGATCTAAAAAATCGAAAAAATCTATTTTCAACAATATTTTGATTTTTAAAAACGCATTGGAAAGAAGAACATTTAAATTTTAGAAATTTTAGGGTTGAAAGTTCAACTTGTTTTATGTGACATTGCCAATGTTTAAAAAAATGTCGTTTTTTAGGGGTCTACTTTGGTTGTGTTTTTTATTAACATTTCCGGTTTTGCACTGCCAAATACCTATTTTTCCTGTATTTTGAAAATGCAGTGTTTCTCGAAAAAATACTCAAAATTGTTCACAAAACTACAAGTTAAAAAAACCAAGAATTTTTTTTTTTTTAATATGAGTATCAAATAATTTTTTTATACATTTCGAATGTAATAACATAACAACGTATTTTCGAAAAAAAAAAATCTCAAAGTTTCAGTTTTTTTCAAAATGGGTATCAAATGATTGGGATTTTTGCATACATTTCGAATATAGTATCATTTTTTTAAATACTCTGATTATTCACAAAACTTCGTATTTTCAAAAAATGCTTAAAATTTCAGTTTCTCACAATATCAAATGCTCGATATATTTTAATAATTCCGAAAGCTATAACATTTATTTTTAATACTCAAAATTTCCACAACACTACGCATTTTCTAAAAAAAATACTCAAAATATCAAAGTTTCAAAATTTATTAAATTCGAAATGTTTGAAAAAATTCCGATTATTTGTTACTTTACTGAAATTTTCAAGTTTTTTTCGAAAACACGTAGTTTTGTGAAAATTTTGAGTATTTTCAACAAAATGTTGTTATTACATTCGAAATGCATGAAAAAACCTAATCATTTGATACCAATATTGCAAAAACTGAAATTTTGTGTATTTTTTCAAAAATATGTGTTTCCGTGAAAATTTTCAGTAATTTCAAAAAAATGTATGAAATTCGAAATGTATGACAAAAACACGATCATTTGCATCTTCAAAATACAGGAAAAAAATTTTAACTGATGATGGTGCCATTCTATAGCAGAAAATGTGAAAAACAAGCAAAAAATTTTTAAAATCACTGTAATAACGTGAAAAAACAGACAGGCAAATTAGGTGGTAGAGTTGGCAAAATACTATAAAAAAAAAACTAATATAAACTTAACAATGCAATAAATGAAAATCAAAATACTAAAAATAATACAAATGTTCAAACAAGAAAAATAATGTTTTTCGTTGAACAAAAGTTGCTCAAAATGACCACTTTAACAAGGGTTTTCTTTTGCTGAAGAAAATTATTTCAGAATTTCGTCAAACATACTTTTATATTTTATTTAAAAAAAAAACCATTCAATTGATTGATTGAAATTTTTCCTTGATATTCAGTGTTGATTGTCAGTGTTATAATTAATTGAATAACTTGGCTAAACCTCTCAAAATAGTACCTATTAGATCATTTAAATAGGGTAGAGGACCCAGTTTTCGCCCTGCTCCAGTTTTCGCCCACCTACTGGATTTAATCTGTATTTAGCAAATTTATACCATTTTTTGGTTGAATTTACTATGCAGGTTTACATATTCATTCATTTCTAGTACTAATTGAAACTTTTCTTATGAATTTCTATTGTTTATTAAGTTTTTATAAGCTTTTCAAAAAAAGCCTTACTGCAGCCGCCATATTTTTGTCAATTTAGACTACAGCGGGTAATAATGTTAATGAGGAAAACAACTCATTTTGTCCGAAAATTATGTAAATGAATAATTCATTAGTTCACTGTATGTGTGAATTTCATGAAAATCTAGTGATTTACCTGTTTTAAACGTTTTCCAAAGGTTATTTCAATAAAATAAAGAGGGCGATTTCTGGGGTCATGAAAAAACATGCGATCCAATTTTCGTCCAGGGCGAAATCTTTTATTGTGTTTTCAGATTTTATCTAGAACCAGTTTTCGTTTACCATAAAAACTTATCTAATCGCAGCGAAATGTGCTTAAAAATATATTTGGAACATTCTAGATTATTTTTATAGGTTAAATAATCATTTTAATTAGTTTCATTCATTAGGGGGTTTTGGTATAAACATCAGTTCAAAAATTGACCTAAGCTAAGATATGGGACACCTAGTTCAAATGTAGTAAAAGTTTACTGGTACAGAGGAAAACAAATTAAGCAGAGGATGGGAAAGTAGTTACACATGTGCTTTAATATTTTTATTAAGAGGTACTCGAAGTTTTATATTGAGTCAATTCGGGAGCGAATGCCCCATAGGGTTAAAGCTCCCTAACAAAATCAACAACAACATGGAGCTAATTGTAACTGTGTGCTCTTATCTAGGGTGAATAGGGACACATGAGTTCTATCACAAATTTTGATTTAGTCATATTTTTTTTAGTGAGAGTGAGAACATGTTTTGGTTTTAGTTAGAATATACAAAGAACCTAAAAAATATTAGGACATCTGTATAGAAAGCTCCTAGGGTTTTTTGAACTTCAATTTATTTTACGACAAAATATGTGCAAATCAATGAAATTGAGCTTCGGGAACATGTTGTGTATCAATAGGAGACCATATTTGCTTAGCTTTGTGTCATAACTTCATATGGTATCTTGATTTTTGTCGTGGGCGAAAACTGGTTCCAAGGATGGGCGAAAATTGGATTTAGGGGGGCGAAAATAGGCTCTTCAGAGCACTTTATTAAATCGCAAAATTTCATCAAAAATGAACATGTAAATGATGAAAACTTTGTGGAAACTTAAAATCAAATAGTTTATCAACGTTCTACAACATATAGAACCAAATACCATAAATTGTCATTAAATACTCATCAAATTTCCTAGATTGCCACTATAAAGTGGGCGATTTCTGGGTCCTCTACCCTATACTGCTTTGATCATTTATTACCAGGCTTAGTGATTTTTCACGTTAAAATGTATAAATTTTATGGGGCCCATAATTCCAAAACGTTCAATTTTACGGAACGCGAAAATTTTTCAAAAAAATCGAAAAAAATATTGTGTTGAAGTTACTAAGAGTGCTTTATCCGACATTATTCTTCAATCAGCAATGAATTTTCTCCACAATTATTTAACATGACACTTATAGGTAACAGATCATCTTATTTGCTTATTTCTTTGTTCTTGTTGGTTATCTAAAATTGTTCTTAACATGACATTGACATCTAACGAACAGAACAAAAGCAAACATTTAGAATGATTTTTTTAAAGCTGTTTTATAGATGACATTTCAAAGCTGGTTTTTTTTGTTAACCCTCTACTGCTCAATTATCTTTTTAATTTTTTTTTATTTTTTCGTGTTCAGGATTGGATTTTGAGCAACTTTTGTTCTAAGAAAAACTTGACATCTCTTGTTTTATGTTTTTCATGTTTCATTTTTAGTATTTAAATTTGCATTTATCTTGTTTAGTTTATGTTTGTTTTCGGTAGTATTTGGCCTATTCAACCACCTCCTATCATTACGTTTTGCCTATTTAAATTTTTTATGTTTTTAAGTCACTTTTTTCAATTTTTTGCTTGTTTTTCACATTTTCTGGTACAGAATGGCACCATTATCATATAAATTGCAGCAATTGCGTTTTTTTTACTTAAAATATAGTAAATGTTAGTTAAAAACACAGTCAAAGTTATCCCCTAAAAAATGACATTTTTAAAAATATTGACAAAGACATAAAAAAAAAATTCCAACCCATAAATTTTAATAAAATTTGCTATTTAAAGTTTCCACAAAATTCTGTTATAATTAAATTTCATCATAAATATTATTTAATCCACTCTCAAGTTTAATCGTAATACAATGAAATCGAACAAACTCTCTTCCACTCACAGTACCAGAACCAGGCCTAACTTTCCCGAATGCTTCACCAAATTCACCAGAACTCTACGCAGTGATGCGTACCTTTTCACTTCCACCCGCAAAAGTGCTTCTGCGGAACCCTCATTTCGGTTCTCGTCCCGTTGATCAAATCATCATCTTCGCGGGCGCGCTTTGTATCTCTATCTCTCTCTCTGCTCGACCTTGTCCCCTCCGGCCGGTCAACCTTCATCAACTTTATCAACACCCCTAATTGCGGCTATTCAGGTGTAATTAACAAAGATTCCGCTTTTCCCGGTGCCCCCGTGGTCGATGAATTGGCTCTCGTTTTCGTTTTGTGGAAGTTTTTTTGTGTTGCGTGTCCCCGGAGGGCAAAACTTACTGCTTTGGTTGGAGTTTTCCGTCAAGGACGCGGATTTTGACGATGGAGATGTTACTGGAAACGTTTTTTTTTTAATTGTATTATTGACACTAGTTGATTTTAAACTTTTTACCTTCTTTTTCCAAACTGGGCGAATTTCGTTACTGCGAAATATTTTTTAACTCTTGATTTCTTCTTTAAAAATGACACAATGGCACATAATTCCCAGGAAAGACAACAGATTAAAAGGAAGCTTCCCAAAAAAACCCAACCACATCACGTCGCCACCGGCCATTTTCCGTTGGTCCACCTGGGCCAACCCATGGCTAGATCAACCCCTCCGGTCAAATCGTTTCCGGCGCCCGATAATGAAGATTTTCGGGGAAATTTAAGCGCGCTTGACCCAACCTCGCCTGTGGTCCTTTTTGGAGCTACGAAAAAAAAGTTTGCTCGCTCACCTGGTGCCCCTCGACGACGACACGGTGATGGTCGATGAGCTGCTCCAGAGGGGATAAAAATAAGGAGATTATGAGGATTTCATCTTTTTTTGCTCCACCGTGAACCATCTACACCACCCACCTGACCTTAACAACCTGTGAAGGCACTGTGGGATGTTAGTTGCAATGATACCTGGTTCAAACTTGCATGCAAGATTGTGTCATTCTGTGCTTTCAATCCAATACCCGTTGGCCGGCAGGGAAATTATGAGAAAGTTTAGTTTGTATTAGACTTGCAGTATGCTGATATAGCTTACCTCATTTCCAAGTATTAGGTTATGACAGCCTTCGCGGTGCTTCCAACGACCCATTTCATAACAGCTAAGAACCTGGTGCCTGAATTCTAAGGTCGTTGGGCATTGTCTGGCCCCGCCTAAACCAGAAGGACCCGCAATCTTTTTTAATCATAGTTCACTGTACAGATCAATAAGCTCCAAAAGAGTAAACTTTGCTGAACCTTCTGCTTGATTGACAGAAGCTACAACCATTAGACCACGGAGGTGATTTGTTCAAACTTGCATGCAAGATTGTATAAAAATTTTGTCCAATTTCCCCTCTCAAATTCACCCACTGTTTGAAAGACACTTCTTCCAAAAGGTAAATCCACTCCCCGTGGCTCCAGTTGCGGAGAAAAGTTAATCGCTTAACAATTACCTTCAAAGCGGACGGATCTGACCTCGGCGGGGCCGGGCCGGCGCACCGGACGCCGGATCTATGGCTTCCGTGGGGACCACCGAAAAGAGTGGTCAGTGCGGTGGATTTTGTTTTTCGGGTGAGGGGTTCCTTCCCAGAAGGAAAAAAATGTGAAAATAGTAGTTTATGCAACAAGTTGCAAAAAGAGGATTTTTTCAGCACGAGTCGTACATTTATCCAACGAGGTTTACCGAGTTGGATAAATACGACGAGTGCTGAAAAAATCAAGTTTTGCAACGAGTTGCTTACAACATTTTTTGCAATTCCGAAAAAACGCTTATTTAATGGAATTTTATGTCAAACATTCATGTGTTTAGTAAATTCATCGTTCAAAACAAAACAATATTGAAAAATGTTACTTTTCGATACCAGTGCTGAAAAGTTCAACTTTTCAGCACCCATTTCAGTGCTGAAAAGTAGAACTTTTCAGCACTGTTATTGAAAGGTATTAATTTTCCATTCTGTTATTTTTGGTAGGGAAAAGTAGGCCGTTTTGTTTCTCGAGAAGGGCAGAAAAAGTTGACATTTTCACAGTGGAATTGCAAAAAGGTTTTTTTCCAGATTTTTTTATTGTTTTGCTTCTTCTGCTCTACAACAAGTGATTATTATTCATTTATGTGTTGCGAAACGCAAATTACCAGGGGCGTTCTTTTTCTAATTGTTGAGTCGAAGTTAATGGGACAGAGTTTTGTTGGGATTTTTGCTTTTTGAGAGATGATGTATTTGGAGTGATTGTATGAAAAATGCTACTTTACGCCAAATAAGGTTATTTCAAAAATATGTAAAAATTGATGTTGAAATTGTTTAAATCAATTTAAAAACTCATCTCTTAGGATTATCCAAATCCGGATATGAATCAGATCTCTGAAATCGATCGAGTCAAACAATTGAATTAGTTTTCAGAAGGTATGCTTTGAGATAAGAAATCAGATGATCTTCTAGATTTTGTTTACTAGATTTAACATTAATCTAGAATTTTTAAATCTGTAGTTAAATTTGAAAAGTCACTTAAACTTTCATCGCAACACTTCAGTTCAATTACATCCGTGAAGCACAAACACTCCACAACCATTCCGTTCCATTACTCAATAAATTTCGCCACCCACAGCCCCCAAGTGACCAAAAGTCGCGTACTTTGCCCCACCCACGCAGCCCAACCCAACCCAACCGAAAAAGGAAAACGAAGAAGTAAAAAACTTGTTTTTGAATTTCTAATTGGAAAATTATACTCCTAATATATTATTCATGTCGTGGAGTGAAAGCCAACAAGTTCCTACTTTGCTTGTTCATCCCCTCCACACTCTCGTTCGCCCTTCGTTTACCAAAATGATCCCCTCATTTGGCAGCAACTTCCACCCACGCAACAACAAAAAAAAACGCGACAATAAGAAAAAGAAGAAACTCGCGGCAGCATGTTGCTGCGTAACCGCGCGTACCGCCCCCACTGCGGTGACAAAAAAAAAGAGAGTGGGTATTTTGGGTGGGGACAAGTGGGTTAAGATTTTCGAGATTATTTTTTTAATTGGACAGTGGATTGAATTTTATAGATAGAAAAAGAAGGTTTCTAGAATGTTAATATAATCACGCTTTAAAACACCCGATTGAAATAAAAAAAAATGTCGACTGCAAGAATCTAACTAAGATCATCTAGCATTCTGTCACCATGACCTAACAGCATCGGCCACCAAAGCTCAGTGAATGCAAAAAGTGTTTTGAAATGCATTTTACACTAGTTCAGTTTTTTTGCAATCATAAATTGAAAAAAATGAAGAAAATTTTCTATAATTCAAAAGATTTTTAAATCAACTCAAACATACTAAAAGTGATTCTAAACGCAGGGAAACGCATTTTAAATTAATTGCCGCTTAAATTTCGTAATTATCCATCGTAATTATCCATATAGAAAATACCGTATTTTTTCGAAAAGACTAAGATTTTCAAAATAATAAAATGGGTTTGGTACCCAAAGCCAAATGTTGAATGCTTTTTCACATTAGTATAATGTGTTTAGTTTTTTTTTTCGGAAAAAAGCAATATTTTCACAAAGTACCGTTTTTTTTTTCAAAGGTACTCAAATTTTCATAACTTGCATTATTGTTATTGTATGCATTTTCATTTTTTTATGTAAAATATTTAAAAAAAATCACAAAATATCGTATTTTTTCGAAAACAATCAAATCTTTCAAATTTACAATAGGGGTATCAGACGACGCAAAATGTGGGATGAAGCATACACAATTTTAATGTATGTATGAAGCATTCAACATTTGGCTTCGTTTACTACCCTTATTGCAAATTATGAAAATTTGAATATTTTCGAAAAAACGATATTTTGTAATTTTTTTAGAAATTTACAAAAATACATACAAAATTTCGCTCCGTTTGATACCTATATTGCAAAATATGAAAACTTAAGTATTTTCGTGAAGAAAACGGCATTTTGTGAAGTACATATTTATATCTAAAACTTACAAAATTTTCAAAAAATATGCTCTTAGTGAAAGCTTTGAAAATTTAACATGGTATGGTTGAGTTCATCGATTTTAGAAAGATTTAAAAAAATGAATCATCGCTCATTATCGACGATAAGATTATCGCCAAGGGACTATCCATAAACCACGTGGACATTTTTTTCGAAATCTACAAAATTTTCAAAAAATATGCTCTTAGTGAAAGCTTTGAAAATTTAACATGATATGGTTGAGTTCATCGATTTTAGAAAGATTAAAAAAATGAATCATCGCTCATTATCGACGATAAGATTATCGCCAAGGGACTATCCATAAACCACGTGGACATTTTTTTCGAAGTCTAAACCCCCCCCCCCCCCCTCCCCTTAGTGTCCACGTGGTTTCCCAAGTAGCACACTTTATTCGCCAAGAGATTTCCGAACTGCTTGTTTAACTCGTTTACTATGTTTTCCCAACGTCCCTGAGGACTCTTGAACGCTGGAAAAAGCGCACGTTTTTCTGTTGTTGAACATCTCTTCATCCGTCAGAAATGTGCGTGGTTTAAGTTAGTTTTGCATCATTGCTTACATTGTTGTTAGAACCTTTTAACAACATCCTGCCTTTAAGATTCAGAAGTGAGTTAGGAAAACGTTTTGAGAACCGTCCAAGAACATATCGTGGCAGACAAGAAATTTAAAGAGGCTTTTCATAGTATACGTCCCAAGTTTTCGCTTTAAATATATTTATCTTTATTTTAAACTTTATTTGTAAGTAATGTCACTTTACGATACTTTAAGTACTAGTTTTGTGATTTATCAGTTTTGATAGGGATACGATGGATAATAAAAATATCAGCAAAAAATTAATTCAATTTCATTATTATGCTTTTGGAGATATTTTTTTTTTCAATTTTTAAGTACTAATCAACATCGCTTGCTGCTATATACTCTGCTGCTGGTTCCCCCGGTGGCTGCATTTTCAGTTTTTCTTTTTGATGAAGAATCCTCACGGCAAGTATCGAACCTTCGATCACTCCAAATGTTAAGTCCGGGCGCGCGTCTGCATCTTTCCACGAGGGGTTATGTTGGATGAGCTGGCCTAAACGTCAATTAGAAGTCTGCGGTCATCTAGCTTTTACCAAGTTCACTAACAGTTTGCTAAAACTTCCCTTGAACATAAGCTGTTTCTATTTTTAGAACTATCTGTGCTTGTTTCGTCAACATGTTCTTTCTCGGTTTTAAAACACGAAGGCAAACTTTACATTAACAACTTGTTTACGAGAAATCCCAGCCGAAGCCAAAGGTCAAATCTACTATGCTATCATGTTTAGCAAACTGAAATGAAACATCATGTCTACAAATGTCATTTTGCTCTTCGAGTTCTACAAGCATGTTTCATTTAAGTCAGAATAAACTTCAAAATGAACTTTTCGTAATCCGTTGCTAGATTTGGCATTTATGTTACACAACCATGTTTAACAATTGTTTTTTGATCAAAATTTGAACAAATTACAAATTGTTATGACACTAGTTCAATAATTAACGTATAAAAACGCTTGTGCAGCAATTGTTCAACAAAAAAATAAAAAGCGATGTTTTTCTTGCTACTTGGGTTATGGATGGTCCCCAATCGAGTTATCGACACAACGATAACGATAGATTATCGTTATTGCCTGACGATAATATTATCGACAATAATTTTATCGATTAACAGCCTTGCAATGAATTTAAATGGATTAAATTGTTTTTTTCTCAAGTCACTTAATTTTTTATTTTTCAATTCATTTTTTATAAATTTTTCTTGAATTATCAATACAAAACGTTACAAAAACTATTTTAAATAAAATTTTGCCTTAACTTTTCTTTAACACTGAAATTCTCCTTTTACTGAAAACCATTGATACAAACAAATTTTATTTCAATTATTTGACTTATTTTTCATTTGGTATATATCGTTTACAGTATCGTCGTTTACGATTTGCTGCTTTTTGAAGATATTTTGCAAATCATTCTGACTTTGAAATTTCTCAAACCTCAATAACTAAGGATAGCCTAATCATAAATTCAGCGGATAAAAATACATTAAGTTCAAAAATCTGAGCTTATAACAGCAATTCCCCACGAAAACAGCATGGAAAAAAACATAAGTCTTCGGATCGGGCTCAAAATTTTTCTGGGAATTCCTTGGCCGAAATAATTAGACCCGTATTTTTTTGTTTGGCAATTAGGGTGACCTACGCCGTGTTAAGGTGGTCTGAAAAAAAATCCATTTTCGTCGATTTTTCGCAAATACCACTTTTTTCGAACAATCATAACTCCTCGCCATTTTAACTGATTTCAATTGTCTTATAACGTCATGATTCGAAATCCGGACACTTAGTACCATAACGTCATGATTCGAATTCCCGGACGCTTCGAAACCCGGACACTTCACCTTGTTTTATCAATTATTTGGATATAAGTTCGCATTATGAATGTCAAAACTGTGTTATTTGATGAATTCTAACATCAACTTTCATTTAAAGTTTGTTTGAACGCTTTAGTTAATGCCAAAACAATTAAATTAAATAAAATTATAAGTTTACCAAAAATGCGAAACATTTCAACGGAAATATTTCATAGGCGTCCGAAGCACCGGGCAGGCAAAGCAGAAATTTATGTTTTTGATTTTCTTAAATTCTAGCCATTTTTATAAAACTATCGATTGTTTTGATGTTAACAGCTTATTTGAGACCTAAAGAATGCCATTCACTAACATTTCAGTCCAAATTTGTGCGATTCATAAGCAAAATCGAGTGTCCGGAATTCGAAGCAAAGTGTCCGGATTTCGAATCAGCTTTTAACAGTGTCTGGGATTCGAAGCACAACAAGTCATTTTAATTTTCAAATTCTGATGAAAAATTGTTAGAAAAGACATATTTTGCATGCATTCTCTTAAAACTGACTGTTTATACTAAATCCTGATGATATTTATACATTTCCAACTTATTACATAATTTTTTGCCAGCTATAACAAAAATAATATGGTACTAAGTGTCCGGATTTCGAATCATGACGTTATTATTTTTGTTATAGCTGGCAAAAAATTATGTAATAAGTTGGAAATGTATAAATATCATCAGGATTTAGTATAAACAGTCAGTTTTAAGAGAATGCATGCAAAATATGTCTTTTCTAACAATTTTTCATCAGAATTTGAAAATTAAAATGACTTGTTGTGCTTCGAATCCCGGACACTGTTAAAAGCTGATTCGAAATCCGGACACTTTTGCTTCGAATTCCGGACACTCAATTTTGCTTATGAATCGCACAAATTTAGACTGAAATGTTAGTGAATGGCATTCTTTAGGTCTCAAATAAGCTGTTAACATCAAAACAATCGATAGTTTTTATAAAAAATGGCTAGAATTTAAGAAAATCAAAAACATAAATTTCTGCTTTGCCTGCCCGGTGCTTCGGACGCCTATGAAATATTTCCGTTGAAATGTTTCGCATTTTTGGTAAACTTATAATTTTATTTAATTTAATTGTTTTGGCATTAACTAAAGCGTTCAAACAAACTTTAAATGAAAGTTGATGTTAGAATTCATCAAATAACACAGTTTGACATTCATAATGCGAACTTATATCCAAATAATTGATAAAACAAGGTGAAGTGTCCGGGTTTCGAAGCGTCCGGGAATTCGAATCATGACGTTACGCAAATGAAAGGTGATAAGTTGGCCTTTTTAAGAAAAATAGTAAAAAGTTTCAAAAATCTAGCCTTACATATTAAAAGGGCGTATGAAACTTTAAAATGCAGTTTTGACGGTGTCTGGACCAAAGAGCCTATATCTGGAAATATTTTTATCGGATTCACCGGACATTTTTACGTAACATACCAAAAAATGGGAGGAGTTCATTAACAGGATTCCGAGATATGATTTTTTGAAAATAAAATCCGTGTTTTTCGACGCGCCGCTCGCAAAAACCGGAGAATGACGAAATTGGCAATCAACTTTTTTTCACTAGAACTGCGATAACTTCAAAATTTCAGCGATGGCCTTTACATATCTGGGTACCAAAAGTTGCGTCACTTAATTACAAAAATTTTGAGCACGATCCGAGCACTTTTGTTTTTTTTCCATGCTGTTTTCGTGGGGAATTGCTAATAATATAATTTTGCATCAAATATTTGGTATCACCCCTTAACGTATTGTGGCTTGAATTATTGCCTAGCTTTACTGTAAAATTCCTGTACACAATTGTTTCAAAATGACACACATATACTTTTATTGCATGCAGTCCAAAGAATGTCGTTAAAATACAGTGAAGTTTCGATCTTTTGTAATTTAATTTGCATGTCGCTATATTTGTTTACAAAAAACACCTGCTGTATTTTTTTTAAATATCTGTTCCTGGATATAATATTGCCCAATAAATTTCATCGATGTTTGGTTTTGCTGTATGGTCATTGTTTTGAATCACTTCAATATTTATTTTTTGTTGTTTTTCAATATTTGGTCACAATTGCAAAATATTCACTTATCTGAAAAAAATGTTTCAAAAATATTGCCGTTTCAACATTGAATGTTTATGTTGTTATCTTAAATCTAATTTTTTGATGCAATTTTCAAAACTTCATGTTTTCTAAAAACGATTTCAAAATGGTATTAGAAATCGTCTAAATGGTCGAAAAACATGCATACGAAACATTTTTAGTCAAAGAGATCTTTTTGCCAAATATCTTTCCATCTGAAGAAATAACAGACACAACATTATCCCTCAGTATCTCAGGTACAAGTTCATACAACGCTACCCAAAGAAAACAAAGACTAACACCTTCCCAGTCTAGACTGGCACCAAAACGCAACATCTAGAAAGAGACACCAGAAAGAAAGTGTGAGGTAACTCGCGATAAAATTCAAATATATTTTAATTAAAAGTAAAATTTAGCTATCCCACCACCACCGTACAACGGAGTAACCACCCCTTGTGGAAATTTGGGGGACGGTTGGCTCACGCGGAGGACAAGCGGGCTAAATTGGCCACCACCACGACAGCGACGAAAAAAAAAGTACGTGAGTTCGTTAGCTTTCGTTTTCAACTGGACCTGGAGTTACTGTTTGGTGGGGGGGAGGGGATTTTCCAGATAATACAAAAAGGAGGGAAAATCCCCAGCGAGGCTTTATTTTCTCGACACTGTTTTTTTCGCTTTATTTTGCCCAGTGCCGAGGACTCGTGTGCTGGCGGGATTCTGTGGTGGGACTTTGTTTGGTGGAAACATGATTTAGGCTAAAAACGCTGAGTGGCTATTATTTTCTTGTGATTTTAACACAGTGTGCACTCGACCGTGCAGATGCCAAGGGATTTGGTGGTAAAAACTTAATTCTCTCTTTTTTTCGTGGGGGAAGTTTTTGGGAAAGAAAATGTTGAACTTAAAGGACTTTAAAGTCGTGTTGCTACTTTGTACCAAGAGCTTACATAACCTCAACACGTTTTCAAATAGATGATGCAATTTCCAGCTCACAAATTGATACCCCAATCTATCAATTTCGAATGAAAAGGCTTCCGCCGCCGTGACTCTTCCGGAAGGTCCTTCTCGCAAGGTCCGCTAAAACATTCGATCGATCCATCCTGCCGGCTTTTTCCACCTGCTGCACACGTGGCACATGACTCAAAATGGAGAACGGCAACAAAAAAGCTCCTAAAAATGCTTTCCCCCAAAAACACAGGAAGTACACATGCATCGTCAGCTGCTGCCGTTGCGGTGACACGAAAAGCACACTCGTTATCCTTGCCTTGTCGTGCTCGGCAAAAAAAAACGAACTACCCAAAATTCCCACGTGTCCCATCGCCGGAAAGCCGTGTCTCGCTTTCTCCTGTCGGAAAAAAAACCGACGGCTTTTCATTCTGTTCCGAAATCTAGCAACCCCGACATTGACCACATATTTGTTGCACCTGGCTGAGTTTGAGAGTCTGTTTTTTTTTTTTTTTGTGCCGTCGTTCTTTTGTGGAAAACCACAAATACATTGCAACATGGTAAACAAATTAGAGCGAGAGATGTATTTGGGCTGGCAAGAGAATGTGCTTGTTTAAATCTTGCATTGAGACACACCAAAATGAAAAAGCTCAGACAACTATAAGAGTACCACATTAATAGCTTTGTAGTTCTAGTTCTGGATAGCTATGCAACCGATTTTTTTTTAATTGTTGACCAACTTAAAACAAAATACATAATAAACATGTTTAGGTGTGTTTCTTCTGAGAAATTGGCTCAGGAAAACGAATTTTATAAAATCATCACCAAAAAATGGGATCCAAGGGGTCCCCCGAACAAAAATTTGCACTCATAAAATTCGCTGATAGAAAAGCCTCTATTTAATATGGTAAAAAAGCTTACCCGAACCGTTCTCAGTTTCAAATGGTAGTCCAGATGTCCCATATAAGCTCCAGTTCGAATCGAGTTGATATTTGGATGGAATGCTTTTTTACTTGAGTTTGAAAATTGTTCTATTTTTCACATAAATGCCATAACCAATTGGAATCCTTCATTTTGCTGCATTTTTAAGCCTATTATGAAGATTTTGAGCAGATTGGTTAGGTCAATGCGAGATGGGTATACTCTGCTCGTGAACTCGCTCTAAGACAAAAAAAAGCATTTTTTTTTTTATTTGGAACAGAATTTTCTTATAAGAATTTCTTGTTTTTTAAGTAACTTTGCTTGGTAATTGTTTTGAGTTGTTAATACACTCTTTGAACAGACAATTTCAAAATAATGGTTTCAACATTTGCATAAAATAGGTGTTTTTTTATCCCTTTGATTTTAACTTTGAAAAATATTTGAAGCGCCCTAAAATATGATTAGGGCATCCAACTTTCCCGGGTCTTGAAATTCCCGGGAAACGGGAAAAATATTTTTCTGATCCCGGAAATTTCCGGGATCCCGGGAAATTATTAAATAGTCATAAAATCAATTTTTCACTAAATTTGTTATGTTTTTCAAGCTTTCAATCATAGAGTTAGCTCAATACTGTTAATAGGTGATAATCTTTACTTCAATCTGAACAAGAACAGCAGTTTTTAGTTAGTTTAAAAATTATATATATTTTTTTGTTTTTTGTTCTTTGTTATGCTTTGGATTTTTAATGAATCATAATTTTAAATCCAATTTGTCACCCCCTTCAAAATTGGCCCGAAAAATCAGTGGTCAAAAAAAATATTTTTTCAATAAACTTCAAAATTTCAATGAAAATTCAAGTGCAGCCAGCTGAAATCAAATTAAAATACATTCTTCTGCGTTTAAAATCATTTTTAGCATGTTTGGGTTTATTAAAAAATCTTAAGATTTTTTGAAAATTTTCGATGCAAAATCTTTTTTTTTTTTCGATACAATTTTTGTTTTTGTCAGATCTTAGATTTTTTGAAAACTAATGATTGCAAAACAACTGAACTAGTGTAAAATACATTTAAAAACACTTTTTTCATTTAAATGTGAAGACTATGGCTTGTTATTTTAAATTTTATATTTTTTTAGCAGCAGTCTGAATAGGTACAGGATATTGTAGAGCAATAAATTTGAATTTTGATGTACTAATTGTTTTGTTAATTAACAAAAATATCAGAACATTATGCTGTCTTAATTCGTTACTATTGTCCTAATTTCTTCCAGATGCCGATATTTGATGAAAAATAATTAAATATGATTTTTTCAAGTTTAAAATTATCATTAAACGTGAAAATTTAAAAATAAATAAAGTTTGTTGAAAAATATTTAAAGCGCTAGGCATTTTCGGATCGGTAAACCAAAATTTTAATAATTTTCCCTTACAATCCAAATGAATGTTGATATATGTGGCGTCATCCATAAATTATGTCACGCAAAAATCGGCCTAAATTAACCCCCCCTCCCCCCCTATGTCACACTTTGTCACACAAAGTTGAACCCCCCCTCAAAAAGTACGTCACATTTTCCCAGCCCCCTCCCCTTGTTTTCGATGGGATTTTTTTATAGTTTTTATATCTTTCAACTCTCATAATTTTTGTATTTTTGCCAATTTTAATATGAAAAAAAATGTCTAACTATTCATTTTTTAGAATAAACATTACGAAACAAAAAACAGTTTTGTATCTTTTAAAAATTATAAGACCTGGTATAACATTCAAGTATTAAAAAATCTTGAAAACTGTTTTTCACAGCTTTGTATCTAATAAGTTCAAACCATTTATAGCAGTTTTCTTATGAACATCCTGCTTTCAAAGCATTTATTTTTATCAAGCAAGAATTTGCAAAATTTTGAAGTTCCAGCTTCAAAAAAATGTGACTTTATAATAAATTATAGTGTGATACCGTCATCAGGGGTGACATTGGGTCGCGGGGTGAGTTTTGGGTCATACAAAAATGCAGAAATTCGTATGACCCAATCTCACCCCCCAGACCCAATGTCACCCCTGATGACGGTTCTTCTAAATAATAGTAAGCAAACAATTTTTGAATTAATATTATGCAATCATAAAAAACAACCTAGCGTGACGTCACAGTCTCGCAAACCCCCCCTCCCCACTTGGTCACATCTTGTCACACCTACGGTAACCCCCCCTCCCCCCCTAAGAGCGTACGTACTTTATGGATGACGCCTGTCGAATATAAATTTTCTAATGCTTTAAAATTGTTATCGATTACTAAGTATTCAACTGTTCATCTATTTCCACAACCAAATCTGAGTTTCCAGACCAAATTTTTTTTTTAACATTTTCGGGAAATCCCGGGATTCGGGAATTTCCGGTTAAGAATAAAGGAATTTTTGTCCTGGGAATTCCCGGGATGGACGCACTAAATACGATAATCAGTTACTGTTTATAATTAAAAAAAATTTATCGTTTTTGTTCTGAGTTTTAATTATAAAATTTTCAAGAAGATTTTTTTTATTGATCTATATCTTTCTCATATTAAATACGCGCTGATCCCTGATTTGCCTGAGGGGATTGGAAGTCTAAATATAGATCGAGTTTCCTTCAGATGCTTGCTTCTATGTTTAGGCGGGGCCGAACAATGCCCAGCGACCTCGGAATTGGACCGCAAGGAGCTCTGTCATTCTGAAACGGGTCGTTGGAAGCAGCGCGAGGGCTATCACCACCTAATACCCGGGACTGAGATAAGTTGTATCAGCATTCGGCATATACAAAGTCTGATACAAACTATACTTTCCCATAATTTCGCTACCGGTTAGCGGGTATTGGATTGGACCACACACACACACACACAGATTTTTTTTATTGATCTATAAATCAAGAAAATTGAGTAAAAACTAATGTTTAGAAAAAAATTATGTTAATACATTTTTTAGAGTAGGGACCATCCATAAACCACGTGGACACCTTAAGGGTAGGTTTGGCGATTGTCCACGCTCCATTCAACAAAGATATCATTTGTATGAATATTGTCCACGACGAGGGGAGGGGAGGAGGGTGGTTGAGGTTTCCAAAAAGTGTCCACGTGGTTGATGGATCTTATCAACCATCTTTTGTCATACTTGCTTAAGAGGCAGTATTTGTAAATATTGTTCGGTTTGTTCTAGAGGTCGTATCGAGGTGCCCCGATTTGGATGAAACTTTCAGCGTTTGTTTGTCTATATATGAGATGAACTCATGCCAAATATGAGCCCTCTGCGACAAAGGGAAGTGGGGTAAAACGGGCATTGAAGTTTGAGGTCCAAAAAACCTAAAAAATCTTAAAATTGCTCGCATTTCCGTAAAACTTCATCAATTCCAACTCTCGTAAATGCATTTCAAAGGTCTTTAGAAGCACTTCAAAATGGGCCATAGACATCCAGGATTGACTTTTTCTCATAGCTTTTGCTAATTACTGTTAAAAATTGATTTTTTTAAAACCTCAATATCTTTTTGCAACAGCCTCCAACACCCATACTCCTATTGGTCAAAAGATAGGTAATTTCATGGACTATAAGCCTATGGTGTTAACTTTTTGGCCAATCGCAGTTTTTCTCATAGTTTTTCGATTTTTCTATAACAAACTTATTACAACGTTAGTTTTTGCCCTGTAGGCTCCCATAGCGGCACTTTTTGGTCTCAATTTTGTCATATTCGGAATCCTCGGAAAATTTCACGTTAGTTAGAAGTATTGGAGTTGTAAATTTGCAGTATTGGAGTTGTAAATTTGCAAAAAGTTATTGAGGTTTTAAAAAAAAACAATTTTTAACAGTAATTAGCAAAAGCTATGAGAAAAAGTCAAACCGATCCTGGATGTCTATGGCCCATTTTGAAGTGCTTCGAAAGACCTTTCAAAAGCATCTACGAGAGTTAGAATTGATGAAGTTTTCCGGAAATGCGAGCAATTTTAAGATTTTTTAGGTTTTTTGGACCTCAAACTTCAATGCCCGTTTTCCCCCACTTCCCTTTGTCGTAGAGAGCTCATTTTTGGCATGAGTTCATCTCATGTATAGACAAACAAACGCTGAAAGTTTCATCCAAATCGAAGCACCTTGATACGACCTGTTACACATTGGTGAAAAACTCGCTCTTAATTAAATTTATTCAATACTTAACAACAGTTTTTTTTAGATATTTTTGTCTTAACAAATTGAATACTACGATTTACTGCGATTTTGATGTGTTTTGGCAATTCATGTATGAATAACTTGATTTTTTCAAGGATCTGACATACATGCAGCCAGAGGCGCTGTCAATATTGTTTACGTGTGTTTTTGAAAAGGTCGTATGAAATACATACATTATTATTTTTAATTTTTTTTGTGAGATTTCACTATATTTTGCTTATATACATTTAAGATAATTACAAGTATTACATTTTACAATTAAAATATAAAAATATTACAAAGTTTTACTTGAACATCCAAGCAATTTATCTCAATACACTGAACTAAAACTTTAATAGATTCAATTTCCTTGAAACAAAATTAATCACGTTTAATTCTTCCTTAGTATGCGCTTTTAGAATACTTATTAAAATTTTCGTCTAAAATGTTTTCAATCTGCTCACATTCAGCGTATTCAGAACCGGCTTCGGAGTGGCCAGATATGGTTCAATTCGGTTTTTGGCTGATTCCAGAGCACATGGTTTTTAATTCCATGGAGTTTGATATGCTGCAGGATAGACTTTTACAAAATGGTAATTTGGCCTCTTCTAGGGTATCCGGAACCGGTTCTGGAATGGCCAGATATGGTCCAATTTGCTTTTTGCTGGTTCCAGTGTGCATGGCTTGTTATTCCATGAAATTTGATATGTCGCACGATAGGCTTTTACCATAATAGCAATCTGGCCACTTTCAGGGTATCCGGAACCGGTTTCAAAGTGGCCAGATATGGTCCAGTTGGCTTCTTACTGGTTCCAGTGTGCATGGCATGTAATTCCATGAAGTTTGATATGCCGCACGTTAGACTTTTACCAAAATAGCCATTTGGCCACTTTCAGGGTAAGCGGAATCGGTTCCGGAGTGGCCAGATATGCTCCAATTGGCTTTTTGCTGGTTCCAGTGTGCATGGCTTGTAATTTCAAGAAGTTTGATGTGTCGCACGATAGGCCTTTAACTAAAATAGCAATCTGGCCACTTCCAGAATATCCGGAACCGGTTCCAGAGTGGCCAGATATGATCCAAATGACACGCAACCTTTTTCGGAGCGTATGACTCGTATTTTTAGAGATTATATATACATGGCCTTAATGGCCTTAACGGTAGTAACCGAAATATTCTAAACATTAATAAAGCTTAACATTTACTTTATATTTTCCATGTCATTCCTCTTGTTAATTTCTTTCAAAAAGTTCATGATTTTTATTTGTTAGCTTTTCTTGTCATTTAAAAAAATAAACAAAAGACATTATTTGGATTTTTTTTAAAATCTGAATCACATTGGACACAGCCAACAATTTTAAAAACTTTCAAACTGCTGTCCCTGATTAGGTTGTAGTCTTGATTATTAACCAGTTAATCATTGAAAAATTGTTTGTCTCATAATTTTGGACAGGTGTCAAATCTCAAATATTTTGAAACCATTTCTACCTTTTTTATGAAAAGTACTTAATAATATTTTGAGTACGCCACTAAATTGAGCGTCAAATTGTACACGAAAGTCCCTTTCACACCAATTTTCTATCTTCTCATGTTTCGAGCTACAAATAATTGAACTATACGATATCGAAAAATTGACCTCAGATTCGTGATCAGGGACCAAAATTACCCATTAGTGTGAGTGTGGGGAGACTGACCCCTAGACAATTGAAAATGGCGACATTCTTTGATCAAATATAGTAAAACTTTACAAAAAAGTTTCCTTACAAAGTGTGTACGACGTTCACATAATTATATTTATTAAAATAAAAATAATGTACCAGTATCTTGAGTCATTTTATTCTTCAAGTAAATATTTGAGTCATTAATGCTATGAAAAAAGGTCTTTTATAACACATGAAACGTAATTGCCTCGTTACTCCCCGTTAACTAAACTATTTTCCCTCGAAGATTGCCCCATTACAGCCGAGGCGCGCGGACGCACGAATGTGTTTAGTGTATTAACAACCGTACTTGCTCCGTCCCTCGGGGAGTCCCGAAACTGCACAATTGATTACATGTACACATTTCGTACATGTTTGTTTGATCAATAAATTTATAACCATTTCTCATATATTTATACTGAAACCTGCTTTTTTTGCACACCCCACCATTCCCCTTTGCTGCAGTCTCATTTGTGATTGCTGCAGTGTGGTATTTCTCGCGGTGGGTTCAAAACAAGTTATTTTTTTAACTAAGCATTACGATTAGACATTTTTTTGTAAGATGATTTATTCAAAATGAATTTCTTTCGAAATTGAAGTTTTTTTGTTTTAAAAAACAATCAAACCCACCGCACCTAACAAAACTACTGCCAGTTTGACTTCCTTGTTGCTCTTGCCTCAGTTCCGTTCAGGTTGCAATTTTGCGGGCTCGACATGGCCTCGGCCCAAAAAAAAAACGGGCCCTAAAAATCGACTTTTGCAGACTGCAGCAGTTAAGTCATCCCCCCGCGGCGGCCACCCCTGCTACTGTTGCAGTTGTTGCTGATGTTGTTGTTGTTATAACGAGGCGCGCAACAGTGGCAATAAACAAGCACTTGGCCCCGGCGGCCGCCTCAGGGCCCCGCAGCTGTCCCGCCTGTCCGTCAACGTGGGCCTGCTTCCGGCTTTGTGGTGGAAAAGCGATTCGTTGCTACTTTTTTTTTGGGAGGGGGGTTGGGAAAAGTTGCATTTCCTTTTTGTGCACGTGGAAATGCATAATTTTTCGACCAGAGTACTCTTCAAAATTTTCCGTAATTAAATTGTCAAATTCGGTGTCCCAAGTCCTCAGTTCAGCACGAAAATTGCCATCAATAGCACAATTGAGATGTATACCTTAACTAATACCAATTTGGAACCCGGGAAGGCACTCGCTCAGCTGGTTACCAGCATCCCTTTTAACGGCGAAAGAGGTCCGGATGTAGAGATTTGTCTCAATTATAAAACGAGCCGTCCCACCAGCCCCATGCTCTCTTCATCCACGGAGCTGCTTTTGGGATACTCTGTGGCCCAATTCATGGAGGCCATGCAGCCACTGTTGCTTGCTGGCTTGGGGCTGCCGCTGCGCTATAAGCAAATTAACCTTCGTTTGGCATTATTGGAGAAAATTGCATCGAAGTTCTATTCTTGTTCGAGAGAGATGGGACACAGCCACCCAGGGTGGATGGGAGTGTTGCACTTTTAGGCTGGGAAAAGTTTGATTAAAATTGCAGAGGTTTTGAAATGATTCAAAAATAACTTAAATACGCAGGAAAAATATGTGAATTTACTCGACACGGAAAAAATGAGTCACATGTAAACTCAGTTGATGTAAACTTGAGATTCGACGTAAACGGTTGAATCACACGTAAAATCATGTTTTTACGTATAATTTGTTGCAAATTTACATCAAGTTGCATGTAAATTTCAATGTTTAATGACGTGCAAAAGTGTTACATCATAAATGATGTAACATTCGGAAATATTTTTTTGTGTGTATTCTTCAGATAAATTTTAAATATAAAAACTGTTCAAATAGTTTGTTTCAATTTTGACAATAAGGCTGGTACAAATATTTTTAGAAGTTTTGTCACCCAACCCCCCTTCAAAATTGGCCCGAAAAATCAGGGGGCAAAACAAATATTTTTACAATAAACTTCAAAATTTCAATGAAAATTCAAGTGCAACCAGCTGAAATGAAATTAAAATACATTCTCCTGCGTTTAAAATCATTTTTAGCATGTTTGGGTTTATTAAAAAATCTTTAGATTTTTTTAAAATTTTCTATGCAAAATCTTTTTTTCGATACAATTTTTGTTTTTGTCAGATCTTAGATTTTTTGAAAACTAATGATTGCAGAACAACTGAACTAGTGTAAAATGCATTTTAAAACACTTTTTTCATTTAAATGTGAAGATTATAGCTTGTTATTTAAATTTTTATATTTTTTTTTTTTTTGCCAGGGCCGAGGGACAAAAACTTTTTTGCATATTTGCATCGGCCTAATGGGTCAAACATATTTTGTTCAACCATTTTATTGGCCCTTTGACCCACCTGTAAAATGATTGTGTACCTCTATTTTTGAAAATAGAGGTAAAGTTTATGCTTTATCGTATTAAACATGATATAAAACTAACGATTTATCCATACATTGAAACGATTTCATGATATCTAAAAAAAATCTCAAATTTCATGCAACATTTTTGGAATAATTACTTTGCAACGACTTATAATTATATAATTAATTGAATGATTCAAATACGCAACCTTTGGTACCCTAACATGTATAGGTCATCACTGAAATTTTCAAGTTATCGCAGTTTTAGTGAAAAAAGTCGATTTGTTGCCGTTTTCGTCATTTTTCCCATTTTTGCGCGTGGCGAGTCAAAAAACCCAGTTTTTATCTTTTTTAAATCGTATCTCAGAAAATTGACAACATAACTTCATAACTTTTCCGATGATTCATGTAAAAATATTTTCAGACATAGGCTCTTTGGTCACAAGACCTTCAAAACAGCATTTTAAGTTTTCATACGACCTTTTCATATGATAAGCTAGATTTTTGAAACTTCTTACTATTTTTCCCAAATAGCCAAACTAATCACCTTTCTTTTGCGTCTAAGACAGCTAAAATCAGATTAAATAGCGTGGAGATATGATTTTTTGAAAAAAGTGGTTTTTGCAAAAATCGACGAAAATGGCCATTTTTCGGACCACCCTAACACGGCGTAGTTCACCTTAATGGCCAAACAAAAAATACGGGTCTAATTATTTTGGACAAGGAACCCCCTCGAAATTTTTAACCCGATCGGAGAACTTTTTTAGAATCATGCTGTTTTCGTGGGGAATTGCTGTATAGCTGCAATTTTTTATAAAAATAAAATAAATAAGTTTTTCCAAGCATTACTCCTTTAAAATATCTTTTCCTAAATCTGTGAAAATATACGTGCAATCAATCGAAGACCATTTTTATTTTCATTATATTTGTGAAATATTGTTTGTCTTCAGCCATAACATGATCAATAACCCATTGACTTAGACCAGACCGTGGTGTAAAAACTTCTTACAAAAATATTGTTTAACCTGACTTAAATGTTCGTCGCAAATGTCGAAAAAAACCCGAAATTTCAAATGACTTCAGTTTATAGATGTATTTTATGTAAAGTTTTATAAATTGAAATAAGATTTTTTTTTTTGAAAAAGCAATTTTTCACATTTGGCCCGCAAGCTCATGTCCACTAAAAAAGTGGCCCGCCATTCAAAAACTTTGAGCACTGACTCATAAGTGGTCATAACTTGAGACAGAGTTGCCAGAACTTCGATATTTTGGACTCGTTGAAAAGGTCAATAGATCGATTACCTATGCAACGGTGTATAACATGGTGATGTTTGGTACGATTTTTGGAAATAAATGTATAAACAGACTTGTTTTACAAATATTTTTATGCACAAACGGCTTAAGAGTAAATTCGTTTAGTTTTGAATTGAAAAATGAAAAAATAGTTTGAATTCAAGTATATGTTTTATTAAAATAAAATTGAGGACAATCGATTGTGAACCATTTTATTTTGTTTATTTCAATGTTAAATTCTTTTGTCACTTTCGAGCTTAAAAACAATTTGAAGATTTTGAAACACAGATTATAATTTCCCATAGCACATTTGAAGGTTTTTTGAAGCCTTTAAGGTGAAGCCGTTGATCATTTTCGAAGAAAATTGATCATCACTATAAAATATTCTGTATTAAATTCAATTTAACGAATTTCAGCACCAAAAGGAATCAGCTTGTGCCGGTTGTTGCCTTTTTGAAGCCACTGAAAGAATTTTTGATCTAAATCAATTGAGCTTCAAAATTTATATAATTTTGTGGCACTGTCATTGACGTCCTATTTGGCAATCATTGATTAATGTCGATTTCCATAACTTAACAAGGAATGGGATAATCGTTACCAAAAGGAATCAGCAAGTGTAGGGCACTATTCTAAACAACTTGTTAAAGGAATTTTGTCAAAATATTGAAAGCAACGCAAAATTTATATCTTTGAACGAAAAATCATGACAATGATGGAAGTCTTCACGTTAACAATATTTTTGATTTTTTTTCACTGCACATTTTTTTTTCAGGGACTTACCCATTTTTTCTGATTGCTTTGTCAGTACTCATAGCAGTGAGTGAAAATAGAAGTACAATCAACTGAAAACAAATGGCTTTTCTCTGAATTTGATGTCATTTCAACACGATTGGGTTCGTTCAAAAACATTTTGAATATTAGGGAAATTTCCGTGTACAGTTCGGCAAAGAGTTCTTTTCGTCATATTTTTCGTGAAAGCTATTTTTTTTTTAGAAATAATGATAGGGTTTGATGCAATAGGTAAATTCCTTGGGATAACAATTTGACTACCATTTCATTTTTAAGAAAACATTTTAGAAAACAATTGAGCATGAGCGTGAGCATGAGAGACCACCCATGGTTGTCCTTCTCCGTTGCTGAACAGGACCGTGATATGCTATCAACACAACCGGTCATACGCTTCAACGATCAAATAATGTTTCCCTTATCAACAGCATGCATGAATGCGCTGAAAAGATAAAACATCACGATCATCAAAACTAGAGCCGTTGCTAATAGGAAACAGTCGTTGGCCACCAACGGCGCTCGCCATGTTAGTTTGTAGATCTCGAGGGGATGGGACGGGAATGTTAGTTAGCACAGGCTACTACCAAGGGTGGGTTCTATACGATATCCACACCCCCGAGTGTGCCGGCAAACTACTTCTACTTGGGATTTTGTTAGTGGGAAAGGGTAATGGCCAGGATTCATCGTGGAGGATGATGATGTGGCCCAATAATCAATAAATTTCGTTGAGTGATAGGGTGATGTATTATGTATTCTCAAGGCTAACAATCGGATGATGCGGATGAGACCAATCCCGGATATTTGGTGTTGAGCTAAGCATAAATGATCCAGTCTTAGACAGCCGGCTGTGGAAAGATGGAATACATTTTATGTGTAACTAAAAGGTGAAATATTATACTCAGCGTGACCTAGTTGAGAGTTGACCTAAGAATATTTATACTTTTAAGTTTTTTATAAGATGAGCGAACAATTAATTACTGATGAGTTATGAGTTATCTGATGGACTTGAAATAAAGCCACGTCAATAGAAAGGAATAGACAAACATACAGGTCACCACAAAACGGACTGCCTCAACTGTCATCGTGACAACCAAAGCCAGCAACACCTTCACACACACACACGCACGCACTCACCCGACAAACTCAACGACGACGAACGACGCGAAAAATCGAAGGACAGGCATCGCAAAACGGACTCATAAAATTTTAGAAAAAAAAATCGATGTTTCAAACTCGGTTTGTTTCAGATTTAAATACTTGGTCTTGAAAATATCATTTAAGTCTTAAAAATCAAGCCTTTGTTTTGTTTCCAAATCTCGTAAAATTGCCACGAAAATTAATGATTTGATGGTCCCCGTGAAAATTAAACTCATTATTTAATCATTTAACATGAGATTTTATAGGTAATTCTAGCATTTTTCGCGCTCCATGAAATGTCCGTGAAATTTTATGTTTTCTGATAGTGGTCCCCGTGAAAAAAAATCAGTTTCGGAAGCATCTTGGATTTTTGAAAATTTTGATTTTTGTTATCGCTGATTGAAAAAAACGTTAAACCATGGGTAGAACGTTATGAGTTTTAAAAGTTTAAGATTGGCAAAATTCCACAAAAAAAGAAAGAAAAAGAAAGTATCTGAAAGTTCAATAAAGTGTTCACTAGGGTGGTCCAAATCCGGACTTTTTTGGGGCTACCCCCTGAAATCAAAGATTGACCCATCACTAGGCTAAATTCCAAATTTGAGCTCATTCTGACCACGGGAACCCCTCCCTCCAATCGGGAAAAATCGTCAAAATGTATGGAGAAAAGCAACTGTTTTACTTTTTTACCTGTGGAAGGCGCCATAATTATCCGATTCTTACCATTTCTCAAATGTAGAACCTTCATTAAATTTAGAACAACTTTCCCGAAGACACAATATTTTTTGGATTTTTTCCCGCGAAGTTATTAGCGCCCAAAACTGACCATTTTTGCGCGGCCAGCTGTAAGGGGCTACCTAACAACGATGTTTATTTCCAATTCGTACACGCACGTGCTCTCTCTCAGGTTCAAACTCTCTCACGAGCTTGCTCGCCTGCCTGCCTGCCTGCCTGTTTACCTACAAGCGCGCGCTGTTTCTCTGCTTGGACGTTTGTCGTCGTCGTCGTTTTCGTTTGCTATCCGCTGCGCTGCGTTTCTGGCATGTTTATTATAATTTTCAACTAAAATAGCAGGATTGTTTTGAGATATATTTAGCATATAATTTCTTAAATTATGTCAAAAATAAAAACTGCGCTGAAAAAATAGTTTAAAGAAAAGACAGCTTAGGCTCAATTAAAAAAATACAGCAAATGTCATGAGAACAGGGTTTGTTTGTTTTTCCAAGCACTACACGCAGTATTTCGTATATGCTAAAGAAACATGATAATGATTCAATTATTTGAAAAAAATCTTCAGGTAATACAAATGTTGTTCCTTTAGGTAGTTTGCTTTAACAAAAATATACTTTAGTACAAATCAGAACAAATCAAGGCAATTTTACAATTATTGCTGCAAATTTTCATTCATACTCTCTAAAATTATTTTTTTATTCTTTCTGGAAATTTCTTTCTGTGTTCCTAGACCACCTGCAACAAATATTGCAACTGTTTACCATTTTTTGTCAGTTTACCTGTAAATTTTTCGTTTCAGGAAACATCTCTTTCTGCACAATCGTTAACAACCTTCAGATCTTGCAGTTGCGGCCTTCCTTTAAGATCTTTTGGATTCAGTTTTTAAAAAAATCTAAAGAAAATACCTACCTTTTTAATCTAAAAAATACTTCATGGTATTTCTTGTAACAAAAGCAGATAAATTAAAATCCAAAACGATTGCAATTAGGTTTGGATCAGAAAAGATGACGATTCATGGATTAACTAATTCATCAAATTTGTATTCTCTCTCACACGCTCTTATAATATGATATCTATTGTTGTGTTTTTTTCGTTTTGTTGTTCACATATGACATTTGATTTTATATCTCAATACAAACCGACTATTTTTGTTGAAAATTATAATAAACATGCCAGGAACGCAGCGCAGCGGACGGAAAACGAAAACGACGACGACGACAAAAGTTCAAGCAGAGAAACTGCGCGCGTGCTTGTATGTAAACAGGCAGGCAGGCAGGCAGGCGAGCAAGCTCGTGAGAGAGTTTGAACCTGAGAGAGAGCACGTGCGTGTACGAATTGGAAATAAACATCGTTGTTAGGTAGCCCCTTACAGCTGGCCGCGCAAAAATGGTCAGTTTTGGGCGCTAATAACTTCGCGGGAAAAAATCCAAAAAATATTGTGTCTTCGGGAAAGTTGTTCTAAATTTAATGAAGGTTCTACATTTGAGAACTGGTAAGAATCGGATAATTATGGCGCCTTCCACAGGTAAAAAAGTAAAACAGTTGCTTTTCTCCATACATTTTGACGATTTTTCCCATACAAACTTTAAGCGATTGGAGGGAGGGGTTCCCGTGGTCAGAATGAGCTCAAATTTGGAATTTAGCATAGTGATGGGTCAATCTTTGATTTCAGGGGGTAGCCCCAAAAAAGTCCGGATTTGGACCACCCTAGTATTCACAGGGTTTATAGATGGTGCCCAGGGAAAATTTAACAGAGTGGTTCTTAAAAAAATCGTTCATTGATGTTCGTTTGAGAGTTCAGGAATTATTTTTAAGAAGAAAGCCTTGTATCAATCTAAAGTGCGATATTTTTACTAATATCTAACCAGATAACCAAACACAAATCCTTCTTAATTGTTCAAGTGAGATCATCATTTATTTTTGTTTCTCCTTTGTCGACGTGCCATCGAAGCAATGATGTTATGGCAAGTGCTTTATAGTTCCCTTTATAGTTTTCGATACACCATATTCGTTGGTCCTTACAAAATCCAGAAGATATTTAGTGAACCGAGTGTTCCATTTTTCCCACCCTAAAAAAGCTCATCCACGCGGCACACAGCTGCTCGGAAAGTTCACAACCCTGGGCACACTCGGTGGTGACTCAACTGGTTCGTCCCTTCCAGGCTTAAACAGGGTGTAGTGCCGTACCCTTCCATTGGATAGCTTTGCCTCGAGTTGTTCCAATTTGGCGCTCGTCCTCGTCCCGTCGTCGTCGCTTCTCGTACGGATTATATTTATAAATCGATGCTGATGTACACATAAATGGGGTGCATCGCCAGAACACGAATGAGGCTGATCTGCAGCCAGCCAGCGCTCTCATACATATCTGTTAGCCGGAAAATTCACCCCACGTGTGCTCATTCCTGAGGTGGCGTTTGGCCCCCCCCCGAAAAAGGCACTCACAGCAATTTCGGCGTGTTGCTCATGTTGCGCGCCACCACTCATAACGAGGCGGGACGGAACGACACACGTGGTCGAGTGCTTTCACTGTGGCAGGACCTGGTTTGGCGTCCCGGAGCTTTTGCCGTAGTGTTCTGGAATGTTGTGAACTTGGGGATGTTTTTCTAAATCTAGTTTATAAAATTTTAACATTTGAATTTTTGCTTTAAAAAGCATCATCTAAAAATTGTGAACATCCCTAGCCCTCAATTTCGGGGATGCCTCGTCTGGACCACGGATCACGTCAAGTCCCCCCAACACCCCCCCTGGAATACACAATGCATGATGTCATACTGCGATGCGGCTGTGAGAGATGCCGTTGTTGCCGCTATTTTGGCAGAGAGTGTTCGAAATATGCAACGACAGCGGTGTGTGTGTGTGTGCGGCATATTTCGGGTTGCATATAAATAGGTATTTATTTGGTCCGACCAGCAGCGGGCCAGCCGACATGCCAGACTGAAAATAATCTAAAATTCATACAGTGTGTGAAGGCTCCAATGCCGCTGGGCTCCGGCCAACCCGTAGAAGGATTGGAGAGCTTTTTTTGAAGGTTGGTTCGATGGGTTTGGATTTTTTTTTTGTGGGACGTATGCGATTGTTTCAAGGTTTCGTAAGAAGCTAACCAAAAATGATTCAATTAAATTTCTGACCATTTTAAAATAGACGAAAGCTTATTTTTACTGACTTCTGATACATTCTGAAAAAATACTTTAAAATTTTGTCGTAAAAATTTCGTAATTCTCTCAGATTTCAGTCATTCGATTTTTTGTATTTTTTAATCAGGCTGAAACTTTTTTGGTGCTTTCGGCATGCCCAAAGAAGCCATTTTCAATCATTAGTTTGTCCATATAATTCGGGGCTGTGGAGTCGGAGTCGGAGCCGGAGTCGGTGGAGTCGGGTTTTTTTGGGGACCTGGAGTCGGAGTTGGAGTCGGAGTCGTCAAAACTCGAACAGCTGGAGTCGGAGTCGGAGCCGGAGTCGGCTAAATTTTATGAGCTGGAGTCGGAGCCGAAGATTTCTGATAACCCGGAGTTATCTTAAATTCAACAAAATATATGTTTTTTTTTTATTGTTCAGTATTTCCTATATAACAGCTTAATTTACAAAACAACTTATATTTTTAATTGATTTATCAGATGCCATTATGTATTTGAAGCTTTTTATTGTGATTGAAAAGCTCTAATTGTGTTATTACACTATAATCACTAAATGATAACCACTTACCCAAGTATGTAGTATCATAATTCAAAAAATAATAAAAAAAATATTGGTTATGTAGTCAGACTATTTTTAATTCAAATTTGACCAAATTTCATCCAGTTATTTCTCAAAAAAGTACACACAAAGTCATCTATTTCCCCGATAGCGAATGTCTTAGAGGTTTTAAGTTAAATCATTTTTTAGGAAAAAATTACGAGGTACATAAAAAGATTCTAAATAGTAATCACTGTTTTTGCAGATCGAAAAAGAGTCACTGACAGTTTAACTTTTGTAACAAATAATCAACGATAATAACAATCTCTTACTTGGAACTCAACATGCGCATTTTGTTTATAACTGAGTACAAGAATATCAGAGTGTTGCATTTAAAATAATTTAAACTAACAAAAAATGTCAAAAGAAGTTGCAACAAATTTGATATAATCATTGATTGTTGATGTTGATGTTGATTTTAGGTAAACTATTTTGAAATCGGTGCAAATTATCGTTTTTTTTTTTTTTTTATTCTTTGTCCTCTATCTTAACCTATACCCTAACTGGCTCAATCGGCCTTGCCATCACGGAGCCGTGCGTCTATTTATAGATCCGAGATCTATTGTTCTTCGTCTTGATGGATGTTGATGATCTCCTGGGGGTCTTGTTGGAAGAGTCTTCCTTCCTTCCTTCACGCGTTGCGGTGTGGTTGGTTGGTCATCTTCCCGTCCATTCCCCACTCACCCACCGCTAGTTGTTGTAGTGGGGGGAGCGGCATGTGTGTGTGTGTGGTAATTAATTACCGTGTATCTGATGCTCCCAGAGGGAGCAGGGGGTTCAAGTTGCCACCGAAAAATCGGTGGCGAGGTGACCGGGCGGGATTCGATCCCTGATCGTCTGCTTGAAAGGCAGATCGCTTAACCATTCGGCTAAGTACCCGGACATGCAAATTATCGTTGAACAAATCTCAAGAATTCAGTACAAAAATGAACTAAAAAAAATATGTATAGAACAAAATACAGGATTTTAATTTATTTTTTAAATATTATAAATAAAAAACACAGAATCAAAATATTATCAACTGGTACGAATTTTCTCATACTGTATGTCTTACGCCAATATGACGGAAGGTGATAATCATTGCAAATCAATGTACCTTAAAAAAATGAAATATTTGTGACCTAGAAAATATTTTACTTGTGGATATTTGTTTTTTATTATATTTTAAGTTTTTTCATATATTTTGATGGAGGCACAAGATCATCCATAAAGCTTCGTTTTAGGTGAAGATTCACGAAGTATCGTGCAACTCCTTTTTAAAGTATATAAAATTTTAAAATTAAAGTAAATTAAAAATTTCCAGGTTAAAATATTTTCCATGTCACAGATATTTGAAAAGGACATCTGAAGCGTCCTTTCCACGAAGAAATTGTTTAGATACATTTATATGCAATAATAATCTCCTTCAGCCATGGCGTGATGTCCATGTACGTCTTAAAAAAACAAAAAAAAAAGTTTCGTTTAAAATTGTCATTTAAAAAACAAGGTGCCTGTCACTGTGCTTCTTACAAATGTCAGCCTGAAAGTGAGCAAATTGAATCTTAATGTTCAATAGATCATTAAGGCCAGATTTCTTTTAGTTTTTCATTCAAAAATAACAATTTAAGAATTAAATTTATTAGCTTTGAAAAAAATATTTTCAAATTTAAGGTTAAGCAAGTAAATCCAAATTTACTTACAAAACTGTTCTTCTCAAAATGCCTCTAAAACTGAAGATATTTTTTTGTTTTCTGTTTTCATAACGTATAAAATTTGTAACCCTGAAACTTTTTTCCGTTTATTTACTTTATTTTACTTTTACTTTACTTATTTTTCTTGAGAAAAACATAACGCTTAGAGAGTATTTAAATAATCCTCTTTGTCAATGTTTTAAAAATAATTAACTAACAATAGTTAACTAACTTTTGAAACATTTAAAAACATGTGGAATCGGAGTTCGGAGTCGGAGTCGGAGCCAACCATTTGTTGAAAGCTGGAGTCGGAGTCGGCTAGAGTTGGTAGGCCGGAGTCGGAGTCGGAGTCAACCATTTGTTCAAAGCCGGAGCCGGAGCCGGAGTCGGAGTCGGAGTCAGCTAATCTGAGAAAGCCGGAGTCGGAGTCGGAGTCGGAGTCGGATTCGTTTAAAATATGACCCGACTCCGCAGCCCTGATATAATTTTTCATACAAATTTGGCAGCTGCCCATACAAAAATGATGTATGAAAATTAAAAATCTGAATCTCTTGAAGGAATTTTTCGATCGATTTCGTGTCTTCGGCAAAGTGTAGGTATGAATGAGGACTACACTGAAAAAATGATATATGGTAAAAAAATGTGATTTTTAATAAAACTTTTTGTCGCTAATACTTGATTTGAAATAACACTATTTTTATTTTATTTTTTATTTTCTGATATGTTTTAGGGGACATCAAATGCCAACTTTTCAGAAATTTCCAGGTTGTGCAAAAAGTCGTTGACCAAGTTTTGCTTTTTTGAATCAATACAGATTTTTTCAAGAATCGAAATATTAGTCGCAAAAATTTTTCAACTTCATTTTTCGATGTAAAATCAAATTTAAAATCAAAAAGTACTTAGGTGAAATTTTGATAAATTGCACCCTTTTCAAGTGATAACCATTTATAGGAAACTTTTTTGAAAATAGTCTCAGTTTTTCATTTTTTAAATTAGTGCACATGTTTGCCCACTTATGAGAAAAAATATTTTTGAAAAGCTGAGAAAATTCTCTATTAAACTTTGTTGATACGACCTTTAGTTGCTGAGATATCGCCATGCAAAAAAAATTAAATTTTTCTAATCAAGAATAACATTTCAAAAGGGTGTAGTATTTTTTCGTAATATTGAACGTTAGTGTTTTTTACAGTAAATTTTCCATAAAATAACATGTTCACGTTTTTAATCTTGAGCAAGGGGAAATGGAACGGTTTCAAAAATATATTTAACTTTTTTGATAAAAAAATACGTTTTCGGAATTTTGAGTACGCCTTTAAATCTAGCGTCAAATTTAACACAAAAGTCCCGTTTTTTTAACATCATCATCCCGGTACGAGAATCGAACTCGCGACCTCTGGATTGGAAATCCAGCACGCCGCTAGTCAAAATCCATTCCCTACCGATCAGTATTCCCAGTAAGTAGAATTTTTCTTTTAAGGGATCTGACTTTGCCAAGCCAGACAGGAATCGAACCCACCTCGCTAACTTCACAAAAAAAACCTTGCAAATCTAGAAAAGATTTAATTATTTAATAAAAAATTATGAGACAATCAGAAAAAGAAAACAATGTTTGAAGTTAGTTCTTTTGCGTAATAAAGTTTTTTTTATTCATTCTTCATGTTTCATTTTTATATTTGTTGCTTTAATATTTCAACCATTTACTATTTATGTTTTTATTACTTAATTCTTTTAAAAGGAAAAGAAAAAAACCTCACAATGGGTTTAGATAGTTTAATTATATCATAATAAACTCCCAATTCCCATGCCACCTTCACGTTTATGAATCGATTGCTTCGTTGAGCCTCATTCAGATCCTCAAAATCAATCATAAACTTCCCCTTAAACCCGCATCACAGCGTCCACCTATCGATCCCCGAGGACTTCTACCCGATGCCGTACACCAACCCACTGCTAGCTCAGGGCCCCTAATCTGCATGATTGTATATTGAAAATCAGCCTCCTAAATCAAACCACCTTTCCACCCCCCTCTACCGAGCAATAAATCCCTCCTTAACCCTCTAGCACGATCGGTGTAGAACCCCTTCTTCTTCTTTGGCGCAGAAATTTGTCAAGAATAGAATGTAAACACGGGCTCCGACAAGCACCACGGCATAGACGACGCCGTTTCCTGCTCCCGCTGCAGGACACCCAAAAGTCCTCCAAAAAGTGCTCCTTTTGTCTACGCAGCCAATTCTGGGGAGGACCGCCGCCGCCGAAAGGAGTAAATCTACTCCAATAAATATTTATTTAATACACGTTTATAAGGGATTATATGTTTTTATAAGCAAGATTAATGACCTCCTCGACGGGGCTCTAAAGTGTGTCCCCCATTCCAGGACCCCTTGTTGAAACGGTTTGTTGCGTCTTTCGATGCTATATTTATCGTTTCGGGGAAGAAAAGAGGGGGGTCGGATCACTTTACGTTCTCGACGACGACTTTAAAGACTCTTCAACCGGGAAATTCCTGGGAAATTGCTGCTGAAGCAACAATCCGGTGGATTGTTTTCCAGCCGTGGTCGTCAACTTTGTTCAAGTGACACCGCCGCCGCCGATATCCACTTTGACGTTTGATGCCAGCCACTTGAAGTTTGGTAACCGGTGTGCTCGCTTGTCTCACCGCAATTTTGCCACATCTCGTATAAAAAATGCAGAAACTGTCATGTAACAGGTGTCAATTTGCCATTTTCCATACAAATTTCAAATTTTCTCGAAAATGTCAAATTTATCGATGAGACAAGAAAAATCCACCGCGACGAAGTGAGCTCAAATTTCCACCACCTCTTCAGAGAAGGTAAAGACAAAGACAGAGAGACATTCCGCAACACACACAGAAAAAAAAATCATGGTAATATTACATCTGGGAAGGGGTACATCTTTTATGTCAGAAAAAAGGTGTAATTTTACCTCTGGAAATGTGTAATTTTACAACTTTTCTGGTGTAATGTCACTTTTTCAGTCTAAATTGAGGTAAAATTACATCATAAAAGAGGTAATATTCAACCTTCCAAAATTAAAGCTTCCAAATTTACATTATTTTTTTCTGTGCAGAAAAAAGAAGAAAACGAGTTGATGGCAACCGCCACCAAAGTGCGAAATCCGAGCTGACGTTGATTGGATGGTGGCGAAATTAGGAGCGATGATTGCTCGCTTTTTCGGGTGTTATTTGGAGGTTGATGGTTTTACCGTTTTGCTAAGAATTAAATGTGATTTCGTTCTGCTGGTGACACGAAAATGGGTTTGTGGATGTTGAGAAATTGTAGAAAAATGATTAATTCAGACAACTAATTGAAAATTTCAAAAAAAGTTAAATGAATAAATTATCGAAAACAATGTGTTTTCAAGTAAACTGTCAGACGTGATTTTTTTACTATTAAAGCAATTGTTAATGGGGCAGAATGTAATATTAAATTATGTTACGGAAAGCCAAACATTTTTGTTAGTCAATTGCCTTCCTTTTGTATTTTTTTTATATATAATGAAAAATCCTCAAAACCCCTTGGAACTAAGCCCTAACTATCCACACAAGTTCCATCGACGAACAAATCCTGATTAAACTGGCTAAATAATGGGAACAAAAGTGTGGAGAAGCTTAAAATCGTTTCCCAACAAAACGCACGTGTGTATCCCACAGGAATTCCAACACCACCGAGAGAAAACCCTCCCCCATCAACAAACCTCCCAGGAGAAGCACGAGCAAAGTGCTCTTAATCCGGGGTCATCTTCCCCCTTCCCAGTTCCATTGTTAAAAGGGACCAGCTCGGTCAATTTAACCATAAATTACTCCACTATCGATGCCTTAATCATTGTCTGAAATAATGGGATCATAAAACTACTCAATTAAGATTAACCCTTTTGGAGCTCCTTCCCCACGAACCCCCACACTTCTTGATAAGCTCTACCAACTATTGACCACCGGCGTGGTTTGGTGCATGTGGACTTGTAACTTGATTTCGTACATGTTGCAGAGCTTTTACAGGACTATGGACTAAATCTTGTTTGGTAAGGTACGTTTTAACCCTTAATGAGTTTTGGTTTCTTGAGAAATGTTGATATTTTATTGAACCTAAAGTTTTCTAAAAATAAATTCATAGTGTTGTGCTTGAGGGAATAGAAACAATAGAAATAACAATTTAAAAAATGTCTCAAAAAAGTATCAAGAAAAAAAAATACACAAAAACTAAAGGTTAGCTCAAATTCAAGCACCCTTTGTCCAGAGTTGCGAACCTCCAGCCGAGAGGGTACATTTCCCATTCCCGGGAAAGCGTTGTATTCCAGAAACGAACGGGGAAAAAGCTCATCTTCATCCCGGTTATCGTCGCCGTCAGCATCGATGATGGCACAAAGGTAACAATTAAACCTACACTCTCTTGTACAGATTTCACCACCCACTTCTGTCCTCCCTTGCTCTTTTCCCTTGAAAGCTTCCATTTGCAGCAGATTACAACCATCACCTTAATCGTAACCATAAAGTGGAAACCGGGCAAACGTGTGTGTTTGTGTGTGTGATTTGGTGCGTGTGCAAGATGCTGTTTTCTATCTCCCACTTTGTTTCGTGCATGTATGTTTGTGTGGAAACAGGACTCGAGGCAAAAGCTTGTTGCTACTGCCGCCGCACCAGGATGGAAGCTTCAGCGGCACCATGTTGCACATATTCACTCTCGTCCAGGACGAAAAATCTCTCTGTTGCTGCCAACATGCACTCTGATGTGGGGCCAGTTCGTGCCTTGTTCGAGATTGCAACACAATGCACGTCTGAATGAGCGCAAAAAGTGGCTGCAAAGGGACTAAGACACAGGGAAAAATCTTGTATTAGGATTCAATGATGTCGTTGAAGGAAATTTTAAAGTTTGTTTCATTCACCAAAAAATTTGTTGATTACGAAAAAGTTTATTTAATTTGAATTTTTCGATTATTACCTTAACTCTCAACCTTTCCATATTTTTCTCGAACTTGGGAATTCTAGCAAAACAATGCCAAAGGGCCGTTGTGGGTTTGTAAACAAAGAGTGTATCCCTTTCATGCCAGATGTAAACACCCTCTAGCGTGAGCAGGACACACTCTTTGTTTACAAACCCACAACGGCCCTTTGGCATTGTTTTGCTTGAATTTAGGTGTTTATCATGAATCTTTAAGATTTCGTCAGCTGTGTGCTATCTTGTGCCATAGACCATTTTGGTCGAAAATGAGTTAATGATGACGTTTTGCTATGCTTAACAAACACTACAAGATGCTTTAACCCGATTTTGGTAACTCGCTTCCGTTTCCCGGATATCGCAATACACACTTGTGACATAGACCAATTTATCATCAAAATGATTGTGCTCACTTGTGACACGTCATACATATTGTTGGAAAATGTGGAAAATGTTTCTTGTTTTTCACAAATTTATGTACAAACATACTTGCAACCTTTTGTTTATAAAATTATACTGATTAAGTCGATTAAACCATTGATTTGTGCTTATTTTAGTTTGTATGGGAATTCTGTGCACTTTTGTGACACGTAGTACAATTTTACTTTCGAAACACACTTGTGACACGTGCTTTTCAGATTTTTGTTTACATTATTTACTGTATCTTTTAACTGGTGTAACCAAATTAGTTGAAACTTGGAGCGTTTGTCATCCCAGACGGTCCCGGTGGCATTTTTCGAGACGAGATTTGTCTGACCACGCCTTCCGTCGGACGGGGAAGTAAATGTTGGCCCCGGACTAATCTAAAAAAAAGGTTAGGTCGTTAGCTCAGTCCAGGTGTAGGAGTCGTCTCCCTGGGTCCTGCCTCGGTGGAGTCGCTGGTAGGCAGTTGGACTAACAATCCAAAGGTCGTCAGTTCGAATCCCGGGGTGGATGGAAGCTAAGGTGTAAAAAGAGGTTTGCAATTGCCTCAACAATCAAGCCTTCGAACACCCAGTTTCGAGTAGGAATCTCGCAATCGAGAACACCAAGGCAATGCTGAAGAGCGAATAATTTGATTTTTTTTTTGGAGCGTTTGTTAAGCGATAGTATACGAATTGCCGATTGCTTCAAAAAGTTTGGCTCTATCATTCATAGTTTTGAAATTATTTACCAACAAACTTTAAAAATCGATTTTCTCGAAAAGTACTAAATGGTCGTTGTCACAAGATAGCACACAAATTACGATTATTTATCAAATCGAAGAAAAACTTGATTTTTGGAAGCCTTTCCTTTCCAAGTGATTTTTGAAAAAAAATGAAATGTTACTCATTAATGGGTAATTCTCCGCCAACTCACACAGCAGTTGCCCCGACCCCTCTTCGATTTGCGTGAAACTTTGTCCTAAGGGGTAAGTTTTGTCCCTGATCACGAATCCGAGGTCCGTTTTTTGATATCTCGTGACGGAGGGGCGGTACGACCCTTTCCATTTTTGAACATGCGAAACAAGAGGTGTTTTTCAATACATTTGCAGCCTGAAACGGTGATGAGATAGAAATTTGGTGTCAAAGGGACTTTTTTTGTAAAATTACACGCCCGATTTGATGGCGTATTTAGAATTCCGAAAAAAACACATTTTTCATAAAAAAAAAACACAAAAAAGTTTTAAAAACTCTTCCATTTTCCGTTACACAACTGTAGAATTTTTTCATTTCGAACAAAAATTTTCATTTTAAAATTTCGTGTTTTTTCTTACTTTGCAGGATTATTTTTTAGAGTGTAATACTGCTCTACAAAGTTGTAGATCAGACAATTACAAAAATTTTGATATACGTATATAAGGGGTTTGCTTATAAACATCACGAGTTATCGCGATTTTACGAAAAAACGATACTTAATCCACCTTTAGGTGGTTGGTGCCTTTCTCACAATCATAAAGTCAATACATTCAATAAAAATAGCAACATTCCCTTAACATGTTTAACAAATCAATTTTATTACTGATTTCTTTTGATAGGGTTCGCAGACCTTCAATTTTTCTGGCTCATCGGCAAGGTCTGATTAAAAAAAACCTATCCAACGAAAGTTTACATGGAAGATTCAGACAATATTTTTATCACAACATCTCAGATCCGGCCTCCAGAAAGTATATAAATAACAATTAAGTGCCAATAACTTTTGATAGGGTTGTCAGAGCCTTGATGTTTTATGCTCATTTGAAAGGTCTTTCAATTATCTAACTAACGATGGGTCACATGATGGGCCCGGACATAATTTTTACTGAAATATCTGAGATCCGGCCTCCAAAAAGTGTATAAATAACACTTAAGTGCTAATAACTTTTGATAGGGTTGTCAGAGCCTTGATGTTTTATGCTCATTTGAAAGGTCTTTCAATTATCTAACTAACGATGGGTCGTATGATGGACCCGGACATCATTTTTACTGAAATACCTGAGATCCGGCCTCCAAAAAGTGTATAAATAACACTTAAGTGCTAATAACTTTTGATAGGATTGTCAGATCTTCAATGTTTTGGACTCACTGGAAAGGTCTTTTTAAAACATTTCTGAAAATGTATAACATGATAGGGTTTCTTGCAAAAACCACCCTTTTTACAATCTTCCGGACATACGCCAAAATCGTTTTTTAGCATAACTTTTGAAGTACTTAACTAAACTTGCTGATTTTAAATAGAGACCTATGGGACCCCAAGACGGATCGAATGAGACTAATACGGTCACAATCCGTTCATCCAGTCCGGAGATAATCTAGTGACATTTTTTTTGTCCACCCACCTACACACACCCACACAGACATTTGCTCAGAACATGATTCTGCGTCGATAGGTATACGTGAAGGTGGGTCTACGAGGTCGAATTAAGAAGTTTATTTTTCGAGTGATTTTATAGCCTTCCCTCAGTAAGGTGAGGAAGGCAAAAAGTTTTGAAAAAGTTGGTCGTCGTCGATCATGGCCGTTCATCCTCACCCTTCACAGACACGGCGACGAAACAAAGAGAAACACAAAAAGTATTATTTTCAAAACTTTTTTTGTGTTAAATCGTGATAATTTCCCGATTTCGTGTGAGTTGCTAGAGAATTACCCAAATGTATTTAAGCTGCAGGTTTTAGTGTAAAATCGAATTTTCTTTCGATAAGTTCTTTGGGACCATAGATCCATAAATCTCGTGGACACATTTTCAAAATTTCAACTCTCAACCATTTATTTCATTTTGCACTTCTTCTACTTAAAACGATATGAAAGAGATATTATTAGCTGAAGGGAAAAACGTTAAAAAATGACTGGAATTTGAAATTGATTTTTTAATCGATCAAAAATTATCATTCTCTAATTGATAAATAAATGCTGGTATAAAAAAGATTTTTTTGTTTCAGACAATTTGTATTAATTCTATTGTCCACTTGTCCTATTTTTTTTTTTTTTTTTGTATGGAAAATTGTCCAGAAGGGGAATGGAAAAGTCTCAATTTTTCAAAAAAGTGTCCACGTTGTTAATAAATGTACATCGAACTGAAAATTTACCAAAAAATATTCTTAAAACTTGCTTTTCAAAACATTTTTTATAAGTCTTCTTATTCCAAAATTAATCCTGGATCAAATTTGCATGTGAAAATAGCCTTAATTTGCTGTAAATTTAATCGTAGTCAGTACTTCAGGGAATGTATAAAAAATATATTTGAGTGGCAGAAAAAGAAGCAACTTGTATTTTTTTAAATGAAAATAAAGATAATTTATACCTAAATAAATAATAATACATTTTATCAAGAATTGTAAAGTACTTCACGATGATTTTTAATATTTTTTTTTTTGTCCAGGTTTTTGACACAAAAATTCATATCTCCTAAACCAGATTTTGCAACGTCATGGTCCAGAAGATGTCTTTTTTAGTACCCCAAAACGTTTCAAATTATTCGAAAATAAAAAAAAACATATTTTGGAAATTTCACTTTGAGCAATCCGATTTTTCCGCGAACCATTTTTTTGTAAATTCCTAATCATTACATAGGGGAAATATACCCATTTTAATCACTCTAAGCCGTTCTACCAATTCTCATCACTTTTGCTGTTTTCCGCTATTAAATCAACATTTTCAGATGTATCAACAGTGGTGAGTTGCTTTCTCACTTTTATTTGGGCTATTTATTACTTTGGAATAGCCAAAAACACTTTATTCATGATCAAAGTGCTGATAGGCCGATAATAGAAATAGGCTGAGAAAGGGTATAGTTCCCCTACGATCAGAAAATCCCCTCTCAAGATACATAATTTCATTCATTTACATACCCATTTTGTATGGAAAAACGAATTATGCAAAATTGCCACCTTTCACACTTTGTTAAAAAAAAATTGATAAAGAAGAACTAAGCTGAAAAAAGGAAAATGGGCGTGGCCCAATGCACTCGACTGATTAGAATGCATTTGGGATTTTTTTTTAAATGCTTGTAAAATGAATAGCATAACTTTTAATAAAAGTGAAAATAAATAGAAATGTTCACAAAAAGTTGCTCTACTCGTTGGTGTACTTGGTTTTAGTAAATTTCAAGGAACACTCCAGATTATCCAGCATCATTCAAACACGACCGCTTATTAGGCTTAAAATGGGTATATTTCCCCTACGTTCATTTCCATGTAAATTTTGAATGTTTTGTTGAATGTTTGGAATTTCTTTTTTGAGACATTTTTGAAGAAAAAGGGAGCTTAGAACATGAAAAAATGTATTCTAGGTAGTTCAAAGTTTTGTTTTCCTGTTAGAATTAGTAGAAAGATACATTTCTACTGTGTCACCATTGTGATCGGTTGGAAGTGCGTTCAAGCTGCAGTGTATCCTGCTGGAGGAATATAGAACTGCTATAGTGCAGCACCACGTTCGTTCCCATAACATAAACCGATCAATGTTACTTTTATCTTGGCTTCTTTTAATTGTTGTATATGTGTTGCATTATGGCACTACAGGATGTTCCTAGAAAGGAGAAAGATGGGCGATGGTAAAGTACGTGTGCTATCATCACTTACAGGCTTTTATGCGATTAAATTGGAAAACTACTTCTAATGTTGTTAGTAAGTGGTGTTAGGTTAGCATAACAACTATTACTGTGGGGCTTAGGGTTTGATGAGGGTTGAAGAGCTTTTCCAAAGGAAGTAAAATTAATTGCAGACATTTTCCCAGTGACAAATATCAGCACGAAATTCGATACCAAAGAAACACAGTGATAATAGAATCATAAAGCACCTACAGCAAGCGAAAAAAAACGAACGCTGTAACGATTTGCCATAATGACAATCTTCCTCGCAAATTGCCGGGCTCGTCCAATTAGCAGCATAAATCACGGACCATTTCCACCTCCACCCCTGAATCAACCAGGTATGTCCTTGTTGCTGTCGAACGGCGACCGAAAAGGATTTCTTATTTTGCAGCAGGGGAAAACGATGTAAGTCTTCATCGGTTCATTTGGGCCCATTTATCATTGCGAGTTTGGTTTGGCATCGCACGCGGCCAAGTATCCTTGGGCGTGGGAGGCCGGCCGCCGCCGCCGCTCCGCACCGAGTCCGCAGCATAAAACATATCGCCTCAACCGCCAAAGACCTCATGTGCCAGCTATAAATTGCCGACAAACACGCCAAGCCGCGTTGGAATTTGGAGGAGAGAAAAAAATGCACCGCGAAATTGATGAGGGAAAAAACAAAGTAATGTTTTTTTTAAGATTGTATGAAAAAAAATATGGATTTAAAAAACGAAAATTGAACTCGAAAGTTTAAATTTTTTTAAAAGCGTGCAAGTTTAGTGAGATTTTATTCAAAATCTGATACAATTTGTCCTAATAGAATCAAGCTCATTTTACACAAATTTGTTTTTTCCGTTGCGTTTTTCTGTACTCTCTTTACCTCTGCCCAAATTTCCTTCAATTTCCCAACCTCCCACCCAACTCCACCCGCCCATCGTCATTGGCATGCAACACATACGAGGGGGGTCGGTTGTGTTGATGTGATTTGAATATTTCGCGCATAAATTCTGATTAT